>NW_012267225.1:24278015-24378763 GCF_000151885.1 Dipodomys ordii
GAAGTGGTGCTGTGGCTCAAGTGGTAGAGCACTAGCCTTGAGCTGAAGAGCTGAGGGACAGCGCCCAGGCCCAGAGTTCAGGCCCCACAACCAGACCCAAAAAAAAAAGAACGTTAATGGAAACTTTGAGAAAACCTGGAAACTGCTAAAATGTCTGTCAACACAATTATAAATAAATAAATAAATCCAGAAACAAATAAATTTGTACACAAGAAAACACTATACCATAGACCAAGGTATGGCAGCTCATGCTTGTCCTCCTATCTTCTCAGGAAGCTGAAGTATGGAAACTTACATTTTCCAGCCAGCTCTGGTAGAATTCAGTGAGACTCCTCCAATTACCCAAAACAAAGCTGGATGGAGAGCTATAGTTCACATAGGAGAGTGCCAGGCAAGCAAGCAAGCTGAGCACATGTGAGGCCCCAAGCTCAAACTTCAGTACTGACAAAAAGAAAAAAAATGACTATTTAAGAGTAAAAATAAGTATATAAATACTTAAGTATATTTTTAAAGCAAACATTTGGAATATAAAATACCAACTTGAGGACAATTCTGGTACAATATATAAAAACAATTTCTGCTCCATTGCTCCCATTCTCACAACAAGTTGAAAATCTGAACAAATTGAAAATCAACAATTCTAAATCAACAATTTTTCTAAGGTACATAAGAGAATTGCAGTCAAAGGGAAAACTGAAAACCCTTCAATTGGAAAGACAGAAGAATACAAAGAAGTATAGATTACTTGGGCAGAAGCCAGTCATTGGAGCAGTGTGAAAAAACCTCCTCACCATTAATTTTTGATTAACTACTGGAGAATCAGTGTGGAAAGTCATAGTACTTACCCACTCCGGGTCATGTACAAAGGTCACCAGAGATTTACCTAAAGTTTCTACTAAGCTTTCAAGTACAGATAGGATAAGAATCTCCTTGTGCTTCCAGCCAAGGGAAGGAAATAGTAATAAAAAAATCAGTGCTTTGGAGGCAGCATATTTTAACAAAACCTAAACAACATAGAGGAAGGCAGCACCTATCTCCAATACCCTCTAGTTTTCTTCTCTTTTCTTTTCTTTTAGTTTTTAATTTTTTATTTTAATGTAAGCATGATGTATAGAGGGGTTACATTTATGCAGCTAAGGTAATGAGTACATTTCTTGTGAAGCATTGTTATCCCCTCTCTCATTTTCTCCCACTTCCCACTCCCCATCTAAGGCTCCCCTTCCCAGTAGTAATTCTTTGTTTCTAGCCTGCTTGATTCTGTTGTTTTTCTGTTGGACAAAATAGGATCACATGTGTATTTGTGCTATATTACACAGTACTTTTTTTCACAACTGTATGTTATCATGAGTGTTCTTCCCATCTCAGACCACATCTATATAAAAGAATATCACATGGTCAATGTCTTTTGGAATCATTAAGTCCACAAATATTGACTGATCAGTGTGATTTATTGAAGCTCGTATTGTCCTCACCCAGCATTTGAGAGGTATTTCCTGAGTCTATTTTATCTAGAAGAATAGTCAAAAATATTTAAGGAGAGGAAGAGAGAAAGATGGTGGAGGAGAAGCTGGGAACTAAGCAAGGTCTCTCGTAGAAACCAGTATTAGTATTCCAGTGGAAAAAGATAAGGCTAGAGAGTCACACCAAGTGAGTCATCATAGTACAGAGAGTTTGGCCAGAGAGGAAAACCTCCGGCAGCTTAGTTAAGGACACAGATTCAAGCATTCCTGGTTCGTGGCGGAGGCAGCTACTGCCACTGCTACTGGCAGCCATATTAAAGGAGAAAGCCTGGGACAAAGGTGCCAGAGGCTGTGTGTGAGTAGATTCTACTCACCACCAGCAAGCACTGACAAGGAATGGAAATCTTTATCCTGCTGATCACAGACAGTCATAGACCATGGAGGTGGAAACCAAAGGAAAGCGGTGAGTATACTCTGGACATTCTCACTCTTTCTCACAGAGCAGCATTGGGAAGGTAGCCCCTCCCTCACCATAGGAGAACTCCATGTGATACTGACTCAGAACCAGCTAGAGCAGCTAGCATAACTCAGGCCTTGGAAGAAGTCAATAGGTCAACAGGTCAAAGGGATCTGACCTGGGGCAGGGCTCAGCTCTACCTCTGGGGGAAGTTGCCCCTCCCAAGCAGAGGCAGCTCCCCTGGGCAGGGCAGACTCTCCTTAGTGGGTTAACAGAGCCAGAGGCTCCCCTACCCAGCTGCTGCACCAATAGCAATGCCAGCCCTAGAGCAATAGGAAACTTGTTACACATAAATCCTGAGATTGGCTCCAGGCTAGGGAGATTGAGTCTCTGAGGAGCTAGCCCATCAGCGTAAAACTACTGATTGCTGACAGGCCAAAGCCCTACCTACAACCTAGCACCCCTCCAGAAATCACCTCACTCTTTTGTGATACTCAAAGTATATTGCCCTTCCACTGAAGTACCCAGGGAGAGGGACATAAACACCCTGGTAAGGCAGGGCTTCCTTCAGCCTGCTCATACAAACTGATTTAAGAAATCAACCAAGCCACAGGACAACCAAACACCACAAGCAAACCAGAAACTCCACCACCAAGAGACTGGTTATGGACAAAGTGGAGACACAAGATCCACCCCCAACTGTTGTCTATTTTTTTTCATTTTTATTTTAGGTTTGTTTATTTTTTTTGTTCTTGTTATTATTTTTATTGATATTCTCTTTATACTCGTTTCCCTTTGGTCCTTTTTGGGTTTTGTTGTTGTTATTGTTTTGCTTCACTTAATTGCTGTTCTGTTCATCCCCAGATATATATCTATCTGAGATTATTAGACCTTTCCTTCATTGTGTGCATAATTAATTCAGATATTGATTACTCAATTCAAAAACTCCCAACCTCAATTCCATTAATTGTAAAATTATATCTTTTTATATAGTTTCTTATATAGTTTTTAAGTGTTTCATTTTAAAGTTTTTATTTTTTTCTTTTCCTTTTTATCTCTTTTCTCCTTTCTTTCTATCTCTGCCCTTTCGTTGAATTGCTCTCTCACTCTCCTTCCCTACATTCCTCCTATCGTATTTTCTCCTCACAATTCTCCCTAATCTTATTAATTTCTGGTGACCCCTTCTTTGATTTTTCTTAGTCGATTGATCCCTAGCTGTTTGTTGTTGAACTAGATTGTATTTGTTGAACTAGATTGTATCTGTACCCATTTTGACTGGCTCAAACAATTTGTACAACTACAGAGCTCTGGCTGATGTTTGCCTTAAAACAGTATTCTAGCTCAGAATCAGTTTGGCTATCATACCCAAATGGGAAGGACAAGCAGAAACAAGAAAAATGGCAAGTCTGGGTATTTCAACTCTTACTCATGACAATCAGGCAACAGAGCACTCAATGAATAACCCAGAAGGCAGTTCCCAAAAAATGCTCTACAAATACTACTGGTAAACATGCTGATGAAAAGTTTGAAAGCTTGCAGAGGTCTTAGTGTGAGCATGATAGGGAAATGCATGAGCAGGAGGAGGCTAACCAAACATTAATAGAGGAATATCATGAGCGTGATGAGGCTAATCTAAGATTAATACAGGAATTGCATAAGCGGGATGAGACTAGGCAAAGATTAATGGAGGCATTTATGGAATCCACACAGACAGCTGGAGGAATCCAGGGAGGCCACAAAGGGAATGCTGAATGAAGCCCAACAGAAGGAAAGGGCATCCAATGTAACCATAACCAATCAACTAAGGGATTTGAGAATGAACACTGAAAAACAACTTAAGGAAGTAAAGAAGTCCATACAAGATCTGAAACAAAACTCCAAAAAAGAATATGAAACCATCAAAGCTGACCAATTAGAAGGAAAAGAAATAAAAAACAAAGTAGAAAGCTTGACAATAGGTTAGATCATGCAGATCAAATCTCTGGGATTGAAGACAGCTTAGATATTATAGAAAAAGGACAGAAAACTATTCAAGACAAATCCAAGAAATATGATAGATCTATTCAACATCTAGAAGACACCATCAAAAGGCCTAATTTGAGGATAGTGCGTGTAGCGAAGCACCTAGAGACAGAAGTTAATTGTCTAGGAAATTTATTTAACAGGACCCTAGAAGAGAACTTCCCAAATGTGCAAAAAAGATAGGCCTATTCAAATACAAGAATCCTTTAGAACTCCAAATAGGCCAGACCAGACCAAGACATCCCACCGTCACATTGTAATCCACACAGGATCAATTCAGACCAAAACAAGCATCCTTAAAGCTGTCAAGGAAAAAAGATCAATCACCTATAAAGGCAAACTAAGCAGAATAACTTCAGATTTCTCGGCAGGGACAATTAAAGCAAGAAGAGCCTGGAATGATGTATGCCATATCCTAAAGAGAGGCAACTATCAACCAAGAATATTGTACCCAGCAAAACTCTCCTTCGTAACAGAAGGTCAAATAAAAACCTTTCACAGCAAAGAAACATTGAAACAATATATCTCCACAAAACCAGCCCTACAAAAGATACTTAAAGATGTCCTACACATAAAAAACCAGTAAGAGCACAATAAAGGCCAAGAAACTGCCCTCAGAGAATCCAAGAAACATAGGAAGAACCCAGTTGGCACAACCTCCCAAGAAGGTGGATAACATGGCAGGAACTACCAAGCACTTCTCAATATTAATGGACTCAACTCTCCAATTAAGTGACATAGATTGGGTAGTTGGATCAAAAAGCAAGATTCTCCTACCTGCTGCCTTCAAGACACACTTGCCCACAAAAACAAACATATTCTGAAAGAGAAAGTCTGGAATAAAATCTGCCAAGCAAATGGCCCCCATAAACAGGCAGGAGATGCAATCCTAATACCAGATAAAATAAACTTCAAATTAAAATTAGCAAGAAGAGATAAAGAATGTCATTAAATATTAATTAAGGAATCTCTCCTTCAGGACGATATTACAATTCTAAATATTTATTCACCAAACAAAGGAGCACCCAAATTTATCCAAGAAACGCTACTTTCTCTCAAATCTCACAAAGATCCAAAGACATTAATTATTGGGGACTTTAAAACACCACTATCCTCACTGGATAGATCTACCTGGCCAAAATTCAACAGAGAAACCTCACACCTAAACAACTGCATAGATCAACTAGACTAAACATGCATCTACTGAATATTTCACCCAGCAGCATTAGAATACATGTTTTTCTCAGCAGCACATGGAACATTCCTCAAAATAGACCACATTTTACATCACAAAGCAAATTTGTCCAAATTCAGAAACATTGAAATTATGCCCTGCATTCTCTGAGACCACAAGGGAATAAAATTAGTAATCAACACCAAAAGCCACCAAAGGAAATCGTGTATCACATGGAAGCTGTTGATCCACCAGTGGGTCATAGCAGAGATTAGAAAGAAAATTCAAATGTTTATGATATTTAACAAAAATGACTATACAACTCACCAGCTCCTCTGGGACATAGCAATGGCAGTACTCAGAGGCAAGTTTATAGCTGTGAGTTCCTACATCAACAAATTGGAGAGATCTGAAACCAATAATTTAACAGTGTACTTGAAACTCTTTGAAAAAGAGCAACAAGCTAAACCCCAGTCCAGGAGATGGAAAGAAATAAGTAAAATTAAATCAGAATTAAATGAATTAGGGTCCAAAAAGAAAAACCCATAGAAAGAATCAACAAAACAAAGAGTTCTGTGAAAAAAAATAACAAAATTGACAGACCCTTAGCAAATCATATTAGAAAAAGAAGAGAACACACCCATAAGAACAAACTCAGAGATGAGAATGGTAACCTCACCAAAGAAACAACTAAAATTCAGAACATTATAAGGGAATACTTCTCAATATTTATGCTAATAAGTTTGAGAATCTGGAAGAAATGGAGGCATTTCTAGCAAATATTCACATGCCCAAACTAAACTAACATGAGTTAAACCAACTTAACAGACCTATATCAAGCATGACAATAGGAACAGCAATAAGAGACCCCTCACCCAAGAAAACCCAGGACCAGATGGATTTACAGCTGAATTCCACAAGGCTTTCAAAGGAGAACTCACGCCAATACTCATTCTTCAGTGAAATTGAAAGTGAAAGTTCAGTATCAAACTTGTTCTATGAAGCTATCATAACCCTCATCTTAAAACCAGTCAGGGACTCATCAAAGAAAGAGAACCATAGACCCATTCCTTTGATGAACATCTATGCAAAACTTCTCAACAAATTTTGGCCAATTGACTTCAACAACTCATCAAAAAAAAATCATACATGATCAAAAGGATTCCTTTCAGGGATGCAAAGCTGGTTCAATATACATAAATAAGTTAATTTTATTCATCACATTAACAAGAGCAAGGATAAGAACCACATGATAATCTCAATAGATGCAGAAAAAGCATTCAACAAGATCCAACACTCCTTTATGATGAAAGCTCTGGAATAACTAAGAATTCATGGAACATTCTTCAATATAATAAAGGCTGTATATGACAAACCTACAGCCAGCATTATTTTTAATGGTGAAAAATTAAAGCCACTTAATGTAAATTCAGGAATGAGACAAGGATGTCCACTCTCTCCATTTCTCTTTAATTTAGTATTAGAATGCCTAGTAAGAGCAATAAGACAAGATGCAAACATTAAGTGGATCCAAATAGGGAAAGATGAAGTAAAACTCTCCCTCTTTGCAGATGACATGATCTTGTAATTAAAGAACCCCATGGACTCCACCCCCATGTTACTCGAGCTAATTCGAAACTTTTGTGAAATAGCAGGATACAAAATTAAGCCTCAAAAATCAATGGCTTCTCTGTATGCCAATAATAAGAGTATGGCTGAAATCAACTCCTTTTGTAATAGCCCCACAGAAAATCAAATACCTAGGAGTTAACCAAAGAAGTGAAGGACTTCTATGATGAAAATTTTAAAACCCTGGAAAAGGAAAATAAAGCAGAACTAAGGAAGTAGGAAAACCTCCCATGTACCTGGATTGGGAGGATTAATATCGTGAAAATGGCAATACTTCCCAAGGCTATCTACAAATTCAATGCAACATCTATCAATATCCCAACCTTATTCTTCATTGAAATAGAAGAAACAATCCAAAAATCTATATGGAACAATAAAAGACCCAGAATAACAAAAACAATTCTTGGCAGAAAGAACAGTGCTGGAGGAATATCAATACCAAACTTCAAACTCTACTACAAAGCCATAGTAATCAAAACAGCTTGGTACTGGCACAAGAACAGACATGAGGACCAATGGAATGGAACTGAAGACCCAGAAATGAACCTACAGACCTATAGCCACCTAATCTTCGATAAGGGAGCTAAAAAAATAGAATGGAAGAAAGACAGACTCTTCAGTAAATGCTGGCAAAATTAGTTAAACAACTGTAGAAAACTAAAGTTAGATCCTTATATATCACCCTGAAACAGAATCAACTCCAAATGGATCAAAGACCTCAAAGTAAAGCAGGCACCCTGAAAACATTCCAGGAAAGAATAGAAGAAACTCTCTGGCCCTAAAGGAAATGCTAATCAAAATAACATTGAGATTCCACCTCATCCCAGTTAGAATGGCTAAAATCAAGAAATCTTACAACACATGCTGGAGGAGATGTGGCCAAAAGGGAACCCTACTACATTGTTGGTGGTAGTGTAAACTTGTTCAACCACTCTGGAAAGCAGTATGAAGATTCCTCAAAAAACTCCACATAGAGCTCCCCTATGACCCAGCAATTCTACTTTTGGACATTTACCCAAACAATCACAAACAAGGCCATACTAAAGCTACCAGCACACCTATATATATATCGCAGCATTATTCACCAGAACTGAGATATGGAACCAAGCCAGATACCCCTCAGTAGATGAATGGATCAAGAAAATGTGGTATATATATATATATATATATATATATATATTAGATTTTTATGCCTCCATCAGAAAGAATGATACCTTCCCATTTGTTAGTAAATGGAAAGACTTGGAAAAAGTTATATTAAGTGAAGTAAGCCAGGCCCAAAGAAATATTGGTCCCATGATTTCCCTCTCTGCAATAATTTGTATACGTCTAGGACAAGCAGAAGAGGTTAAAAGCTATGTACATATGACCAGATAACCTGATACTAAACAAAATCAATCCGAAATAGGGACCCACGAGATTTTATCTTTCTTGTTCTTTTTAATGTACCTAAAATGTATTATGTGATTTTTTTGTTTCTTTTGTATGTTCTTCCCCCATGGTATAAACCCTATTTTCACTGTATTTGATTCTGGTGCCCTGCATCTTGTATATACATTTTTCTAATCTGGGGAGGGGAAAGGAAATAACAAAATGCTGAAAAAAGGATACAGGATGACCCATTGTAACAATGAGATGTACAAGACACTATGTTGAAAATGAACTTTACAACTTTGGGGAGGGTTAAGAAAGGAGGTAGGGGAGAGGAGGGAGGAGTCTCATAGGTGGAGACAAAGTTATGATAGGAGAAAAATGGAGGGGTAACAATTCTTGATAGGAAATGGACTCATTACCTTTGCTCATGTAACGGTAACCCCTCTGTACAGTATCTTTACAATAAAAATATATTTAAAAATAAAATATATTAGTTTAAAAAATAAATAACATTGAATTCCCCTGCCCCCCAAAAAAAATTGAGGAGAAAAAGATAGTAGGTGTTTTCCTATGGAGTAAATTGGCCTTTTCCCAGCAGAGCTTCTGGAGAGATTTGAGCCTGCCTCTCTAGTTTTTCTACCTTACCTTAAAAACAGTAGCAGGGAGGGAGAAAAGATTATTTTTAAAATGCCACAGCCCAGGGGCACAGGCTCCCTAAAAGAGTAAATATAACCAAAGAACTACAAGAGGACGGTCCTTATTCCACACCTTTCTAATACATTCATAGAAGGCTTAAACAATAAGCAAATGGTCTAGACAAATTGCATGACACAGACCACAGTTAGTTTTCTAGGCCACTGAGAGCATGTCGCATAAATTACTCTCCTCATGGTAGACAGGGAACTCTGAAAGGGAATGCATGAGTTAATTTTCTTCTATTCTTTTATTCTATTGCATCTTCAACCCCAGCCTATGAGGTGATGCAACCTGGATTTAAGGCAGATTTCTCCCTGTTAGCTAATTCTTTCTTAAAATACCCTTTCAGACTCATCCAGAAGTGGGCTTCTCTACCCAATCAAGTTAATAATCAAGATTAGCCATCACACAAAAGTTATACTTTTTTTAAAAATCTGGAATTGACATTGACATAAACAGCACTGTTTTATTTGTTTTTGTTTTTTTGTTTTGTTTTTGAGCACTGTTTTATTAATATCAGTTATAAGAAAAGATTTCCCTTCTTACATCAGCTATCAACACTATCATGGAAGCAATAGTAATGCAATAAAACAAAAACATGAATCAACAATATGTATACAGGAAAATAATTAAAATTGTCTGTTGCATCCAAGGGAATGAAACACTTTTCTAAAAAATCCCAAAGAATAAATTCCAAAACTCTAGGGATCAATAACCCACTACAGCAAAGTTATAAGATACAAGATTGATCTACAGAAGCTAATCTTTCTTCTCTATACCATCAATACACAATTGAAGTTTTTTTAATGCTGTAGTTTACATTAGTTCTTCAAAATTAAAATACTTTCATATAAATCTAGCACATTATAAATAAGCCCACGAAGAGAAAAATGCTGAATCTTAATGAAAGAATTCAGCAAATGTTTAAATAAATGGGAGAGTGAATATTAATAATACAAGCATAAGGAAGACAGTACTATCAATCTGCCAGTCTTCCCAACATGTGCTAAAGATGCCCTACAATCTTCATGTAAAAATCTCAGTTACATATTCTGTAAATAGTGACAAACTAAGGATAAAATTTCTATTTTCTTTCTTTCTTTTTTTTTTTTTTGGTCGTGGGGCTTGGGTGCTGTCTTTGTGCTCTTCAGCTCAAGGCAAGTGCTCTACCGCTTGAGCCACAGCACCACTTCCGGTTTTCTAGCAGTTTATTGGAGATAAAGAGTCTCACGAACTTTCCTGCCCCGGATGGCTTTGAACCGCGATCCTCAGATCTCAGCCTCCTGAGTAGCTAGGATTACAGGCGTGAGCCACCAGCGCCAGGCAAGGCTATAATTTCTATTGAGAGACAAAAGACCCAGATGAATCAATGCAATATTATGAAGAAAGGTAGTACTTCAATGAACTTGATTGTGGTGGTAGTTTTACTGTACCCTTGTTTGCATTCCATTGGAGTGGAATTGCTGGATTATGGGGTAGTTCTATGTTTAGTTTTTTGAGAAACTTCCGCACTGCTTTCCAAAGTGGTTAAACAAGCTTAAATTCCCACCAGCAGTGTAATACAGTTCCCTGTTGGCCACATCCTTGCCAGCATTTGTTACTGTTTAATTTATTGATAATGTCTATTTTAACTGAAGTGAGGTGGAATCTCAATGTTGTTTTGATTTGCACATCCTTGAGGTCCAGAGGTGTTGAACATTTCTTATGTGTTTATTGTCCATTTTTACTTCTTCTTCTGAGAAGTCTCTCTTTCAGAAAATCTGGTATACATACAATGGAATTTTACTCATCCATTAGAAAGAATGATATTGTACCACTCATAAGGAAATGGAAAGACTTGGAAAGAATTATAATAAGTGAAGTAAGCCAGACCCAGAGAAACAAAGGGTTTCTCTTTTTAGTGGTAGATAGAATGTGTGATACAGTAAATCTATAATTAAACACACTGGGTGGTGTGCAAGCAGTTACAAATGAATTAGCTGAATTATAGTAGACCCCATAGTAAGCTTAAATAGGATAATATTTTAGAAAGACTAAGTCATATACTGCTTTGTCAAATGACACTTCCCTCATAAAACTAAAGATAATAATAAAAATGAATAAATTAGTTACAAATGTACATGTAGAAATATATTGAAGGGACAAAAACAAGATTATCATAAGAATAAACATTCCATATTAAATAAATACATAAATAAATTCAGAGATCTGACACTACCTAACTTCAACTTTGATGGAATTATAACAAGTAGAGAACCCAAAACAGCATAGAGGACCCAAAATAAGATCCACATCAACTCAGGCAATTTACCTTTCACAGTAGCAAAGACAGTTCAATGGAAAAAGGATAAAGTTTTCAACCAATGATGTCGGAATAACTGGACTTCTACACTAACAAGATATGCATCATAGATATAAACATAAAACACAAAACTATAAACTGGAAGATAACAAAGTAGAAATCCAGGTGAATTTGGATTTGGCAATGAGTACTCCATATAGATCATCAAAGCATAATCTATGTCAGGAGAAAAAAATGTAATCAGTAGAACCTCATTAAAATTATTCAGCAATAAAAGGAAAATGAGGTGTCAAACCATAAGAAGACATGAAGAAACCTAAAATGTATAGTACTAAGTAAAAGAAGCCCACTTGAAAAGGCCACATATTTTTTCAGGCTTGGGGCTTGAATTCAGGGGCTAGGTACTGTCCCTGAGCATTTTTATTCAAGGCTACCACAAAGTGCTTTGCCACTTTAAGCCACAGTACCATTTCTGTTTTCTGGTGGTTAATTGAAGATAAGTGTCTCACAAACTTTCCTGCCAGCGCTGACTTTGAACCATGATCCTTAGATCTCAGCCACCTGAGTAACTAAGACTACAGGCATAAGCCACCAACACCCAGCAAAAAGCCACATTTTTTGTTTTATCATTTCGACTACATGACATTTAAAAAAAAAACACAAAACTATAGAGGTTGTAAAAAGAAAAATCAGTGGTTGGCAGACATTTGCAAAAGGGAGGAGAAATTCAGAAGAGCAAAGGGGTCTTTTAGGACACTTGAAATGATGTTACTGTAATAGTGGACACATCTGTATGTAATTTTCAAAGCCCATACTATACAACAGGAAAAAAATGAACCTTAAACTAATCTGAAGACTTCTGACAAAAACAATGTATCAAAAGCAGTACTTCAGTTATAACAAATCCAGCATACTAATGCAAAGAAGTTTTAAGGGGAAATTAGAAGGGATGTAACTCTGTACTTCTTGTTCAAGTTTTCTGTAAATATAAAACTATTCTAGAAATAAAGTCTATACAGTTTTAAAAGAGCAAAATCCTAAATGAAAACAGTATAAAAGGGAGTCAAAAATAAGATGGAAGAAAGACAACCTCTTCAGTAAATGGTGCTGACAAAATTGGTTAAACACCTGTAGAAAATGAAAGTGAGACCCTTATGTCTCACCCTACACCAGAATAAACTCCAAATAAATGAAAGATCTCAAAGTAAAAGCAGACACCCTGAAAACGTTACAGGAAAGAATAGGAGACACTCTAGGACTCCTTGGAATAGGCCAATATTTTCTTAATTAAAGACCCAGAAAAACAACAAATTGAAGAAGGATTGGACAAATGGGATTACAAGAAACTGTAGAGCTTCAGCATGGCAAAGGACATAGCTAGCAAGATCAATAGAAAGCCACAAATTTGGAGATTTTTCACTAGCCATACAACAGACAAGGGTTCTCATATCAAAAATACACTTAGAACTCAAAAAATTAAATTCTCCAACAACAAATCCTCAAAGAAAAGTGGGCTAAAGCCGGGCACCAATGGCTCATGTCTGTAATCCTAGATACTCAGGAGGCTGAGATCTGAGGATTGCAGTTCAAAGCCAGCCTAGGCAGGAAAGTCAGTGAAATTCTTATCTCCAATAATCCTCCAGAAAACCAGAAGTGGCACTGTGGCTCAAGTGTTAAAGCACTCACCTTGAGCTGAAAAGCTGAGAGACATTGCCCAGGCCCAGCGTTCAAGCCCCATGACCGACAAAATAAAGTGGGCTAAAGACTTAAAGAGAAATTTCTCTGAAGAGGAAATAAGAATGGCCAATAGACACATGAAGAAATGCTCTATTTCTCTAGCCATAAAGGAAATGCAAATCAAAATAACATTGAGATTCCACCTCACTCCAGTTAGAATGGCTATAATCAAGAAATATAGTAACAACAGATGCTGGAGGAGATGTGGTCAAAAGGGAACCTTACTGCACTGTTGGGAGTGTAAACTTGTTCAACCTCTTTGGTAAGCAGTATGGAGGTTCCTCAAAAGACTATACATAGAGCTCCCCAATGATCTAGTAATCCCAATTCTGTGCATTTACCCATATGATCACAAGCAAGGCCATACTAAAGCTGCCAGCACAACTATATTTATTGCAGTATTACTCACCATAGCTAAGATATGGAACCAAGCCAGATGTCCCTCAGTAGATGAATGGATCAAGAAATGTGATACACACACATATATTATATCTCACACACACAATGGAATTCTATGCTTCCATCAGAAAGAATGATACCACCCCATTTGTAAGAAAATGGAAAGACTTGGGAAAAAAATCATATTAAGTGAAGTAAGCCAGACCCAATGAAACATAGGTCCCATGTTTTCCCTTATTTGCAATAAGCAGTATATGTCTAGGATAATCTTAGCAGATCAATAGAATAGCTCAATAGCTATGTACATATGACCATATAAGATGATGCTAAACAAAATGAATTCCAAGACATGGTCACAAGACGTTTTTCTTTGTTGTTTTTAATGTACTATCTCATTTCTTGTTTCTATTGTATGTTCTTCCCTCTATGGTATATACTCTGTTGTCACTGTTTGATTTTGGTATCCTAGTATTGTATATACATTTATCTGAATTAGGGAAGGGAAGTGGAATGACAAAATGACAAGACAAAGGACAAGGGAGGGAAACAAATGCAACAGCAATATTTACAAGACAATATGTTGGAAATAATCTGTACAGCTTGGCAGGGGAATGGAGGAGGCAAAGTGGAAGAAATATGAGGGAAGGGGTAACAAGTTTGACAAGAAATGTACTTATTCCCTTACTTATGTAACTGTAACCCCTCTGTACATCACCTTGACAATTAAAAAAATAAAATGAATATTTAGGAAAATCCTAATATCTAATGGATCTAGGAATGCATAGGAAAATACATATGACAACTTCATTATTTAAGGAGCCCAGATGATAATGGGTGAAGGGAAGGAGTTTGTTTATAAGCACTTGTGGCTGGTTCTGTTGATTTTAATTCTTTGTTATTGTTGTTAGTGGTGGTAATGGTTGTGGGACATGAACTCTAAGTCTGGGCTCTGTCCCTGAGTTCTTCAGCACCACTTCTG
Source organism: Dipodomys ordii (assembly GCF_000151885.1). Classification (NCBI taxonomy): domain Eukaryota; kingdom Metazoa; phylum Chordata; class Mammalia; order Rodentia; family Heteromyidae; genus Dipodomys; species Dipodomys ordii. Next base: position 24,292,245 of record NW_012267225.1, read on the forward strand.
GTTTTCTGGTGGTAAATTGGAGATAAGAGTTTCACGGACTTTACTGCCTGAGCTGGTGGAACCATGATCCTCAGATCTTGGCCTTTTGGGTAGCTAGGATTACAGGCATGAGCACTGGGGCCAGCATGATTTTAATTTTTAAACAAATATGTGATGCAAAGTTGAAATTTAAAAACATTGTGGCTTTTTGTTATCTCATTATAAGAGGAAAGTTGCATGGATTAGATAAATCTTCTGAGCTAAATTGCTCTTGGTGTTAGATATTTTTAGAATACTACTCAATTTTTAAGTACCTACTATGTTTCTAGATAAGAAAGATTCAGTTTTGCTAAAGAAAGCCTTATCTTTTTTAAAAGAACTAAACCATATTTTAAATTCCAAGCCATATACATTCCTAAGAATTGTAAACAAATTTTGTGATTATGAAAAACTGACTTTTCCTACTATGACACAGTTCACTTACCATCTAAATTTAAGGATAGTTATCAGCATAAATCTGAAAACATGGGAAATGTTACAGACAAAAACGCATTTTATGAAATGTTTTAGTAAAATGTAATTTTTTGTATGTTCTTATACCAAATTTATATACTAGAAAGTGCAATGGTAAAACATCAAATTAACTTTTTCCATGTATATTTAATGTATTAAATTCAATAAAATATATAAATACAAGATGTAAAATAAAATCAATTACTTTTGCTAATTAATTTTAGGTTTAGCTCATCATTTTTGTTATAGGTATTTGGGGAAATTACACAAATTGGAAATTGATTCTAATTCTGGAGAATAATATAATCATTTAGCTTATACAATAAATGCCTGTGTGGTTCAACTCATTAGAACAATTAGCCTAGAGAAAAGATTGATATAGACTGTTGAAATTATAGCTTTATTGCAGATGATGTTGGAAGAACCTTTTGCCTGTGCATTGTTATATTTGCTTCTTAGATGGGCTTATTTCAAAAGAAATGTACATTTGCATATCTTGAAATTTCTTAGGCAGAAACTCATAGTTATACTATATAAAAGCTATAAATAAGAACACATTTCCTTTCACAGGTAAATGCACTGTTTTCAGGTGTTGAATGATATTTACTATACTGTGGTAAGAATAAATAATTATATATATTCTCTCTGTGATTTATCTTTTGAATGACAACACAACATAACAGCTAAAGTAAACTTCTTAGAATTGAAGATTTCTCAAATTCTGATTTCGAACCTGCTTTGAAAGTCAAGTATATTCTAGATTTCTTTTATTTCGCTAGAGAAATCTCTAAATTTCCCAAGAGAGTTCTTGAAATAACCCAGGTTACAGTTTATGTATCCCAAACAAAATCTTTGGCTTCTGCATATTTGGAGATAGAATTGTTGATCAGCATCATTTCCCAGAAAAAGAAGTAAGTAAACTAAACCAGGGACATTGCTCTCCTTAAAAACTGTCCTTACAGCTAGTACCAGGGGCTCAAACCTGTATCCTAGTAATCAAGAGGCTAAGATGAAAGGATGATGTGAAACTAGTCCCAGCAGAAATGTTCACGAGCCTCTGAATTCCAATTAACCAGTTAAAATGTACTCATTATCTTGCCCATGTAATTGTAACCCCTCTGTTCAGGATTTTCACAATAATAATTTTAAAAAAAGGTAGACTGTAGCTGTGGCCTCAGTGGTACAGCACCAGCCTATTGGCCAAAAAAAAAAAAAAGTGCCAAGGGAGTGTTTGAAGCCCTGACTTCAAGTCTAATTACCAGCATGTGTGTGTGCATGCACACACACACACACACACACACACACACACACACACACACACACACACACAACCTGATTGGTTAGGGCAAAGTATTTCACAAGCCCCTTCCCTACCAGTAGCTAGATACAATAGCACATACCTATCATCCCCAGCTACAGGAGAAGCTAGGATTAGAAGGATTAAGATTCCTTGCCAGTCTGGAAGGAACAGTACAGAAGACTCCATATCCAGGGAGGGAACCTAGATGTCATGCCATGAGCCTATGATTCTAGCAACTAGAAGAAGCATAAAATAGGCAGATCCTGGCTGAGGAATCATCAGAAATGGATATACCCTAAACATCACCAGTAAAAAACAGGACTGACCCAGTGCTACTTGCACCAGTTTAGCAAATGGAAGGCCTGAATTCTAATCTCTAGTACCTCCAAAACCAAAACAAACCAACAAAAAAACTACTCATATTTGCTTATTATTTATGTGAAATTTCTCACTAACTTTCTTTTTTATAGTTGTAATAAATATAAATCAATGTGTGGGTAAGTTTCCTGGCTGTTGTGGCAAATATCTGTCACTCTCTTTTTTAGATAATCTTTCCATGACAGAGAGGTAGAAAGGGAGAAAATCTCTCAATTAAATGGCCCACATTCTTCCACCTCAGTGATATAACCCAGAAAGGATCATCAGAGCATCTCATTTCCCTTGGCTTAACAATACCCTGGAGATAGACATGTGAGCCAACCAAAGTCAGTAATGTGGAATTTATATAGAAACTAAAAACTAGATTTTTCCATTCAAGTACTAAGCAGGCCTCACCTTGCTTAGCTTCTAAGATCAAATGAGATCAGGCATGTTCAGGGTAGCATGGCTGTAGACTAAAGAAAAAAATTCTAAATTGTAATCCACATGCTATCAAGGTCCAATGATACTGTATTTAGATTTCTGTTTATCTTACACTGTAAAATAATTCTAAACCACATAATCTCCCATTTCTACTTTGAAGGCTATATGTTAAAGTACTTTTCTCTAAACAAAAGTTTTTTAAAAACAAGAAATAATTCCACCTAATAATATTTTACCCTTCTTTGACATAGAACAATGGAAATGTAACTAACTGAAAAGCAAAGAATGACACAAAAGATTGGTGATCGATTGTTTATTTTGCCATTATTACCAAACATATTTATTGGATAGAAACTATCAAACACATGAGGCAAGTTATTCTTATTTGCTTTTATCCCATAGTCAAATATCATCAAGACATATATCCCCAGTCCCTAAATGATGTTTTTATGGCACTCTGGGTATACTTCCATAGAATTAGCAGTTTCAGTTGAGAGGCCAAGAACTAAATAGACCTAGAAAATGAACATGCTTCTAAGAAGTCCCAGAAGAAAACTGTAGCTTTGAGAACTGAGCAATGTCCTGGATACTCCTCATGGACAGAGATTTCTAATCTTAGATAGGCATTAGTATACTGTTTGTCTACAGAGACAAGAAGAGAAAGACTGCTAATTAAATTAGAACTGATCTAATTACCAATCACTGAATTCCTTCTTTCTTTGTTTTTTTTTTTTTTGGTTCCAGTCCTGAGGCTTGAACTCAGGCCCTTGACACTGTCCCTGAGCTTCATTTTGCTCAAGGTTAGCTCTGTAGCATTTGGTCCACAGCTCCACTTCCAGATTTTTGTGGTTAATTGGAGATAAGAGGCTCACAGACTGGGCTGGCTTGAAATCATGATCTTCAGATCTCAGCCTCCTGAGTAGCTAGGATTACAAGTATGGAAGTCACTGGCTCCCAGCCTAATTGCTGATTTCTATTCTTTTCTTTTTTTTTTCCTTTTGTGACTTCTCTCTTACTCCCTCTTTCATTCCTTTAATTTTTTTCATTTTTTTATTGTAAAGGTGAGGTACAGAAGGTTTACAGTTACGAAAGTAAGGTAATGAGTACATTTCTTGTCAACAGTGTTATGCCCTCCCTACTTTTTCCCTCCCCCTCACTGCCTTCCCTCCAAGTTGTAAAGTTCATTTCCAACATAGTGTCTAGTAGCACTGTTGCACTGATTCACCCTTTGTCCCACCATTTCTGTGATTCTCCTTCCCTTCTCCAAATCACATAAGCTTATATACAAGACAAAGGGTATCAAAATGAAAAGCAGTGACAAAAGGGTATAAACTAAACCAAAAAAAAGAAAGAAGAAATAACTGCAAATAGTAAAAAAGAAAAAGAAAAAAAAGCATCTTGTTTCCATACCTTGGAGTTCATTTCAATTAGCATCATTTTATATGGTCATATATACATAGCTATTGAGCTATTATGATTCTCTCCTAGGACTATCCTAGACATATACTAATTATTACAAATGAGGGAAACCCTGGAGCCTATGTTTCTTTGAGTGTGGCTTACTTCACTTAATATGATTTTTTTCCAAGTTTCCCATTTCCTTACAAATGAGCGATTCCATTCTTTCTGATAGAAGCATAAAACTCTATTGTGTATATTAAAGTGAGAATTCAAGGTAGGGGTACAAGTGTGTATATTGTTTATGCTTATCAAAATGCTTGTTACAGTAATTCTAAGGATTGGTTAGTTGTGTCCTAGTTCTAATTAGTTATGCCCCAGTTCTAATGCAATTACTTCATTGATCTCTGCATGCAACCTGACCTGGGACCAGGAATAATTGCAGTTCCTCAATTATATATTGTGACTAAGAGGCAATAGAGAGTAAGTAATCATGGAATTCATGACTGTTTGACAGAAGAACCTGCTCTGAGAATACCGAACTAATCCCTACATTAGTGGCAATTTATGATGTTAGTGTTCCAAACACTAAAATTCCAGCCACAGAACTACTCTTGGAAAACAGGAGAAAAGAGAGGAAAACAGCTAATAATTTTTCCAGAAAACTGCCCTTCTAGGATGGCAGGGGAAAGGTGGCTGAAAGAAAGAAGCTGACTGTTCTGAGCAGGTACAAAGGAGAAAAGAAATTCTTTTAAGTCCACCAGAGAGCTTCAGGTTTTGGTTTTGTCCTTACCACTGTGTTAATACTTCAGATCCTCCAGAGGTCAGTTTTCCTCTAATAATTTAATCTCTTTAAACTCACTTGCTCATCATGCTTATGGAGTGGGTATCATATTTGTATTGATGTATAAAGATCAAACAAATTATTGTATTTTTCCATATGTAAAAATCTGCAAGTCATCTCATAATACATATATACATGTGTGTGTATGTGTGTGTGTGTGTTTAATGACCTGACTAAAGTGTATTCTTTTCCAAGATCTTACCAATTGCTACAATGAGTGTATAAATGCTTTGCTATACATTTTTGTACTTCCTTTAACCTCAGCTTCTTTGGCTATTCTTCAATGTAACATCTTCTGCCTTTGTGACTTCTCTGCTTCACCTATAGGTATGTGATAATGACTTTAGTCCTCCTTGGTGTTAGTAACATTCTTGCACATATTTCTTTGGCATTAACCTGAAGGGCTTCTCTCGGATAGAATTCTCTATTTAATTCTCTGTTCTCACAGGATAAGGCATTTCAGTTGTCTTTTCTGGTCCATCATGACCCTACCACAATGTATAAAATTTTAAAAATAGAGTACAAGAAGTATAACCTTCTGATAAGTATTTGGCTTCATTTTATGTATTTTATTTATTTATGATGGTGTTGCTGTTGTTATTGTTACATTCTTGTCATATCTCTGCAAATGTTATCAAAAGCCAATTGCTTTTGCTTGGTAGAGGCTGTAGTATATTTCTTCATTTTCTGCCTTGGTGTTATATAAATTATTTTACATTTTCTCAATGAACATGTATTGTTTTTATAAACAGTATTTTCTGAAACACATAGTCCATGGCATGAACCTAAAAAAATTATGAGTATCTTAAAGAGAGATCACTGCAGATGGAGAACAGAAGTAAAATTAAGTTACCATTTCAAAGGCAAAAATACCAATACTTGATGTTTTACAAATGTATACATGAAGACATTAAGTGTTTGGGTTAATTTCTAAGGGTTTTTTTTTTTAGGCAAGTGGATCAGTGAATGGAGAAAAAGCAAATGATTTACAGGGCAGGTGGAGTAGAAAATGGAGAAAAGATGGAATTGAGGTAATCAGAGAACATTTATGCTAAGTATCCAAGTGAAGGTCTGGCCATGAACTAGAAGTAGACTTTGAAGTTAGAAATACTAGTTGGAAAAACACCAGAATATATTAATTGGTTACTATGATAGATTATTATTTTAATCTTACTAGAAATTATGGACTGAACTCTGTCTACTTAAATTCATTATGTTGAGCCCTAACTCCAAATATTTGAAGGTAGAGCCTTAGCTTTCATTCAACATCTATATCTCCATCTATATCATCTAAATCTATTGTAACTCTCTAATATAAATCAATATGTAACCATGGAGGAGGTTTTCAAAGAGAAGGAGAGAAAGGGAGAAAAAATGTGATGAATACTTACCATAAGCAAGCCAGGGACTTCTATCCTGGACTTCTAGCCCTTCCAGACTCCAGAATTGTAAGTACTCGACTCTTCTTTAAGCCATCCAGTTGGTAGTATGTTGTCATGGAAATCTGAACTACCTAAAACACTGGGATACGTGTTAGAAATATTCTGTATCAAGGCTCCTAGATATACTGATTATTTTCAAAATGTGTATTAACTCCGTGCTTATTTTTCTTAAGCAGATACTGAGGAAGAATTGCTGTACAACATGGCCACACATAAGCTCAGATCCTGATCCAAGCAATATGACTCTATTCTGAACCAGAACTATTTCCTTTGTCTTATCAAGTAACGGTGACCAACAGGTCAGTAATGAAGAAAGTATTAATTACTGCTAAAGCCCAATGGAGCCTCTGTATAGTTTAGGTTATACAAACACAGATACCAATAAAACACATCATTCAAATATTTAAACTCATATATACGTAACTACATCAAGGCTACGAATGTTCAGGTAGAATCATGAATATGAGGATGCATACCACGGCCTCAGACCTATGCTATTGAAGAGGCAGAGATCAGAAGATGAAATCCAATGTCAGTGTAGGCAAAAATTCACAAAATCTCATCTCAACCAATACCTGGGCATGGTGGCATGTGGCTGGCCTCCCAGCTGGTAGAATAAGATCAGGAGGATTGTAGACTAGACTGACCAAACTTGGCTCTTGAGCTAAGCAATATGACAAAACAGGCCCCCCAAAACTGAGATTCAATATCAAAATAGCCAATGAAAAAGAACTGGAGGTGTGGCTCAAGTGGCAGAGTACTTGCCTGTCACTTTGAACCCTGGTATTACCAATTAAAGGAAGGAAAAAGTGAAAGGAAGGAAGGAGGGAAGGAAGGGAGAGAAAGAGAGAGAAGGAAGGAAGGAAGGAAGGAAGGAAGGAAGGAAGGAAGGGAGAAGGATAGGAGGGAAGGAAGGAAGGAAGGAAGGAAGGAGGGAGGAAGGGAGGCAGGAAGGGAAGGAGGAAGGGAGGGAGGAAGGGAGAGAAGGAGGAAGGGAGGGAAGGAAGGAAGAAAGAAAGAAAGAGAGAGAAACAAAGAAAGAAAGAGAGAGAGAAAAGAAAGAAAGGGAGAGAGGGTGGGAGGAAGAGAGGGAAGGAAAGAAGGAAGGGAAGGAAAGAAAGAAAGAGAGGAAAGAAAGAAGGAAGGAAAGAAAGTCATAGCTATAAAAATGATGGCCAGTAACTCATAAAAGAACAAAGCGAAGACTCAGCCAAAGCATTGGCTGCATCCAATTCAATATAAAACAAAAGAACAAATCCAGACAGAAAAGAGATCAAAATGAAAGGAATTGCACTTGGGGAAATTTGTGATAAACGACAGTGTTCTAGGGAGAAGAATGGAAACATTTTCTTTCTTTGTCTACCAGTTGAATTGGGCCAACACCCATGGAGATGTTGATACATTTCTTGTTTTTGGCTTTGAAGAGATTTCCTTGACTTATATACCATTTTTATTCAGTTTAGCTGCCGCTGGGAGATGAGTGAAGGGAAAAGTAAATTATGTTGGATAATGTAAGTTATCAGTGTGACATGGAAGATCTCTGTAACAGCTCTGACTTTATGACACCAGACAGGCAGTTGGGGAACAGTATTGCACTATTTATGTAGATATCTTGTTTCTCTGACTGCCTCTTATTATACTGCAAGTACAGTAGTTTTCACTTCTCCAAACTGGGAATAGTTCCAGAGGAATGCATCTGGATAACATTTGCCCATTACCCTCCCCAGAAAAGAATTAGTCAGCAAGGGCCCTATTCATAAAAAATGAATTCCATCCATTTCTACTTGAATGTCATGTCTTTATGTGGAAAAAGTGTGGAGTGAGCCTGTTTTTTTCCCTACATAAAGAATGCTTTTCTGTGATTAATGGATTCCTCCTCCCTCTTCAATATGTAAGTAGACACCTTCTGATTATATACTTGAGGGAACTCAAGGACTGCAGACACAGGGGAGGGGTTTTGATGGGAAGTTTCTGGACTGAACTGAGTCCTTTCTGAGAACAGAGAATGAGAAAGGTACTGACTTCAAGATAAATGCATTCTTTTAAAACCACTGAAGAATTGTAACATGGTGTTTTGAACACAGAAACATAAAAACTTATATTCCTGAATGAGGCAAAAGTTTTAAGATTCACAATTTGTATCAGCTGTCTGTAGTTGCAAGATTCCAGGCCATCAATCTGGTGTTTTACTTCACAGAATTTGAATTCCCAGAAGTAAAGAGTTAATCTTCATGGAGTAATATAGTTTTAATCAGTCCATAAGGTTGATAAATTGGGTTGATTGGAATCACATCATTAGACATTGAATTTTGGCAGATTTTTAACAGTTACCAAGGGTGTGTGAGATTTATGGCCTATCTAGTTTATTATTTTCTTTTGGTTAAATGATCATATTAATGTTCTGTGACAGTATACCTTACCCACTGTGGAATTTGCTCAATGACAACAGTTTCTAACATACTATATGTCCAGATCATTACATTTCATCTAAAGTACAATATAGACTTCAATGCTATGCTGCACTTCAGGCAGTTCAGGGAGATAAGGTATGTTATTGGAGATATTTAATATAGCTCCAACTGTTGCTCCATGTGCCAACATAAAGGAGGCTTCAGCTAAAATGAATATTGCTGAAAAAAGATTGAATTTCCTTTAGAAATACTGGAATTAAAAGAATACAATGTAAGAATAGCATTTTATGCTATTCATGTGGTTGTCAGTGCCCTGTTTGAGACATAGTTGATTAGATAATTTTACAAAACTGCAATAAGTACACAAGCATGAACAAGACTCATAGACAAATATCCATTCACTCTTTGTCCATTCACGTTTTAATGACTTATTCTATTATAAAGTATGTGTGTGTTGGGAGATGGATGTTTGTATTCTGAAATAACTTTGAGGCCAAAATACAGAGTTCAACTCTGGTCTCAAAAGGGGGGGATCATAAAATCTAGTCAAAGCCAGGCACCAGTGGTTCACACCTGTAACCCTATCTACTCAGGAGGCTGAGAGCTAAGGATCATGGTTCAAAGCCAACCTGGACAGGAAAAATCCCATGATACTCTTACCTCCAATTAACCACCAGAAAACCAGAAATGATTCAAAGTGGTAGAATGCTAGCCTTGAGCAAAAAAGCTCAGGGACAGTGCCCAGGCTTTGAGATAAAGCTCCATGACTAACAACAAAAAAAGCTAGTTAATTCTTCAAAATGTGAAAACAACTCACTTTGATACTTGAATAAAAATATGGAGACTTACTAAAGCTACCAGCACAACTATGTTTATTGCAGCATTATTTACCATAGCTAAGATATGGAACCAACCCAGATGCCCCTCAGTAGATGAATGGATCAAGAAAATATGGTATATATATATACAATGGAATTCTATGCCTCCATCAGAAAGAATGACATCTTCCCATTTGTTAGGAAATGGAAAGACTTGGAAAAAATTATATTAAGTGAAGTAAGCCAGGCCCAAAGAACCATAGGTCCCATGGTTTCCCTTATTTGCAATAACTAGTATATGTCTGAGACAAGCAGAAACGGTCAGACAAGTTGATGTTAGGTGAAACGAACCCCAAGATAATGACTCAAATCGTTTTTCTTTCTTGCTATTGCTTCTAACATATTTATAAGATGATTTCTTTGTTGGTTTGTATGTCCCTCCCCATTTGATGTTGGTATAAGTTGTGGAAGGGAAGGAGAAAAAAAAACAAATTGTTTAACTAGGGATACAGGTGGACCCATTGCAACAATGAGATGTGCAAGACGTTATGTCAAAAAACGATCTTTACAACTTTGGCCGGGGGAGAGGGTGGGGGGATAAAAAAATATGGAAGTAGATTTTACATGACTACAGAAATATTTGTGCTAACCCTATTAGAACAGGTACTGTGTAAAGGTTGGTTCCCCATATTAAATTAGAGTCCAAATGTAAACCTATGAACCATGCCTTCTTCTATGTGTCAGGCAGTTTGAAAATCAATTTACACCTTTTTATTTATTCCTACAATAACTGGACAGAGGTAAGTTTCATTCATCCCAATTATAGATAAAATACTTATAGGATGATTAAGAAGTAAGGATGTAAATTTACTTTTGTAAGATCACATGGCCATCACTGAGACATCTGGAATTCAGTTCCAGATATGTCTGCTGAGCCAGAGATATTCACATTTTTGCCTTGGGAACAGCCACAAGACCGTACAATTTCAAAACTGGCTTTCAGGCAACTTCCAGTTGCCTCATTCAAAGTTTGAAGTCTAATTTTATTGAGCAATTTAGTTGTATGTCACATAATTAGTTCCACTTTTGGCCAACAAATGTGGACACTGTCTGTGGCAAATAAAACTGTTTTCAAAATGAATGCATTGAATTTGGTTGCAATCTGTGCACTTATCTAGATGATTTATGGTGATCTGGCATTTCTGGATCCCATTAAAACCTTCCTAGTAGCAAATAATGCTCTCTTGTGTACATTCTCACAATCTTGCTGCTTATAGGCTGAATCTTTTTCATCTAAAACACTTGGGACAAGGTGATTTGTCACATGAGGTCAGGTATGGCATTTTCCATTTATATAGTATTGATGCTCAAAAAAATCATATTTTAGAGCATTTCATGTTTTTGACTTTTGGGTTAGAGACAGCTAACTTTGGCATTCATCTCTCTTATTTTTCTCAGACCATAGAATCTGTGGAGTAGTGAAATGTTCTTTTCTCCTTACTTAACCAGCAAGTATCCAAGAGCTAAAAGAAAATATCCAAAAGTTCTCTGCTAACACATGACAGCGTAGTGAATATATCCTCTAGTGCATGATTGATAAGTAAGAAATGTACTGTCACCATCACTTCTACAAAGTTTTAAGACTTCTTCACCAGAAAAAAAGACTTCAGTTTATAACAAGATAGAGGGAGAGAGACCTAACTTTCTGTCAATCTCAATTCTACAAGGCAACTGGTATTTTGATTCCAAAACATCTTATGAAGATGGCCTCTTGGTTGCAGAAATATAAATGCACATATCTGAAATTCAAATGTGTGATTTTAAATAACCAGTCATAGGCCAAAAATGTTGGCAAGATCGCTCACAGATGTTCCACAGAAATGGAAAAAAGGAGAGGTCAAACATACTGTAAATACATGTAGTTGCCCGATGCTTCTCTGGTCAATTTCCTTCTCAGCAGAATACATTTAGTGTAATAAATGTTTCATCTGGGAAGCTTTCCAGATTCATCATTAAAATAAAAAAAGTGAGTCCTGTTTTTCTTAGTAGACCTTTTTTTCCATCACACTATCAGTCACATCCCAGTAACATGCTGAAATGTGTTGATGAGTATAGAAGGGTCAGAAGAGAAAGGAAAATGTAAAAGAAAGAGGAATAAAAAAACAGAGAGATATGGATTTTGTAGGAAAGAATCTTTACTTTTAGAATACATTTTTCTCTCTTTGTCATCAACTAGGTGATAGCACAATGCACAAGGATAACAATTTGTTCTTGTTATGACTTTGTTTTTATAAGCCAAAGTAATCTCTTTTCTAAATTTCTACATTTGTAATCTGTTCTATTTTTTGTATTGTTATTTATTTTTTATTAGAGATCAAATTCACTGAAGCTAAGGAAATGCTTTTTTGAATTTTCTATGAAATTTTCATTGTACTCATCTACTCAGAATGTCAACAAACACGATATATGAAGTGACAAACAACATATTGACTTTCTAATGGATTGAGGCCAGAAACTCTGATCAAAGCAGATATAGCTGGCTGCTAGTGAAGTTCTTTTGCGTTGCTTGTTGTCAGTTACCTTCCCATTATGCACTCAGGTGATTTCTTCTTCTTGCTCATGTGGAGCAAGAACAGCTTTCTGGTATCTCTTCTTTTTTTTCTAACAAAGTCAGGGGCTTTATTCTATTAATTTTAGTATATTTTTGTTGTAAAGATACTCTAAAGAATGGTTACAATTACTTGAATAACGTAATGAGTACATTGCCTATAGAGCATTGTTACCTCCTTCTTTGTAATTCCCCTACCATCCCTTTCCTCCTTACCTCCCCAACTCCTCTCCCCCATCTTCCCCTCCCCGAAGTAGTAAAGTTCATTTTCAACATAGTATCTTGTACATCTCATTGTTACAATGGGTCAACTTGTATCCTTATTTCAGCATTTTGTTATTTCCCTTCCCCTCCCCAAATTAGAAAAATGCATATACAAGATCAGGGCATTGGAATCAAATACAGTGAAAACAGGGTTATACCATGAGGGAAGAACATACAAAAGAAACAAAGAAAATCACAGTACATTATAAATACATTAAAAACAACAGAAACAAAGATAAAACCACCTGTATCCCTACCTTGGGGTTCATTTCATTTAGCATGATCTTATATGGTCGTAGGTACATAGCTTTTGACCTTTTCTGCTTGCCCTAGATGTATACTAGTTATTGTAAATAAGGGAAACCATGGGATCTATGTTTCTTTGGGCCTGGCTTACTTCACTTAATATAACTTTTTTCCAAGGCTGTCCATTTCCTAACAAATGGGGCAGGGTCATTCTTTCGGATGGAGACATAGAATTCATATATAGATATAGATATAGATAGATAGATAGATAGATAGAGATATGTATAGATATATGTATATATCTATACATACATACATACCACATTTTCTTGATCCATTCATCTACTGAGGGGCATCTGTGTCAGTTCCATAGCTTAGCTATGGTAAATAATGCTACAATAAACATAGTTGTGCTGGTAGCTTTAGTATGGCCTTGCTTGTAGTCGTTGGGATAAATACCCAAAATTGGAATTGCTGGGACATAGGGGAGCTCTATGTGGAATCTTTTGAGGAACCTCCATACTGCTTTTCAAAGTAGTTGAACAAGTTTACACTCCCACCAACAATGCAGTAGGGTTCCCTTCTGGCCACATCCCCTCCAGCATCCGTTGTTATTAGGTTTCTGGAATATAGCCATTCTAACTAGGATGAGGTGGAATCTCAATGTGGTCTTGATTTGCATTTCTTTTATGGCTAGAGAAGTTAAGCATTTCTTCATGTGTCTATTGGCCATCCTTCTTTCCTCTCAGAGAACTCTCTCTTTAAGTCTTTAGCCTATTTATTAATCCTGCATTTGTTTCTTTGAGGATTTGTTGTTGGGGGATTTAATTTTTTGAGTTCCAGGTATATTTTAGATATGAGACCCTTGTCCATTATATGGCTAGTGAAGATCTTCTCCCAATCTTGGGCTTTCTATTGATCTTGCTAGCTATATCCTTTGCCATGCAGGAGCTCTGTAGTTTCATGCAATCCATTTGTCCAACCTTTCTTTGATCTGTTGTGTTTCTGTGGCTTTATTAAGAAAATTTCAGCCTGTGAGAAGGAGTCCTATAGTTTTTCCTATTCCTTCCTGTAATGTTTTCAGAGTGTCTGCTTTGACTTTGAGGTCTTTGATCAATTTGGAGTTGATTCTGGTACAGGGTGATACATAAGAATCTAAATTTTCTTTTCTACAGGTGTTTAACCAATTCTGCCAGCACCATTTACTGAAGAGTCTGTCTTTCTTCCATTCTATATATTTTAGCTCCATTATTGAAGATTAGGTAGCTATAGGTCTCTGGGTTCATTTCTGGGTCTTCAGTCCTATTCCCTTGGTCCTCATGTCTGTTCTTGTGCCAGTACCAAGCTGTTTTGATTACTATGGCTTTGTCGTAGAGTTTGAAATTTGGTTTTGATATTACTCCAGCACTGATCTTTCTGGTAAGCATTGTTTTTACTACTCAGGGTCTTTTTCGTTCCATATGAATTTTGGGGTTGCTTCTTCTATTTCATTGAATAATGAGGTTGGGATATTGATAGGTATTGTATTGAATTTGTAGATAGCCTTTGGCAGAATTGCCATTTTCATGATGTTAATCCTCCCAATCCAGGAGCATGGGAGGTTTTTCCACTTCCTTGTTCTGCTTTAATTTCCTTTTTCAAGTTTTTAAAGTTTTCATCATAGTGGTCCTTCACTTGTTTAGTTAACTTCTAGGTATTGTATTTGGGGGGGGGCTATTACAAAAGGAGTTGTTTTCCTGATTTCAGCCGTGCTTTTCTCATTGTTGGCATAAAAAAGCCACTGATTTTTTTTGGGGGGTGCGGTCATGGGGCCTGAACTCTGGGCCTGGGCGCTGTCCCTCAGCTCTTCAGCTCAAGGCTAGCGTTCTACCACTTGAGCCACAGCGCCACTTCCAGCTTTTTTCTTTTTGCTTATGTGGTGTTGAGGAATCGAACCCAGGACCTCATGCATGCAAGGCACACACTCTACCACTGAGCCACCTTCCCAGCAGCCACTGGTTTTTGAAGGTTAATTTTATACCCTGCTGCTTTGCCAAAGTTTCAAATCAGCTTGAGTAAGTGGGAGTGGAGTCCATGGGTTCTTTAAATACAAGATTATGTCATCTGCAGAGAGGGAGAGTTTTACTTCATCTTTCCCTATTTGGATCCCCTTAATGTTTGCATCTTGTCGTATTGCTCTTGCTAGGCATTTTAATACTAAATTGAAGAGAAGTGGAGAGAGTGGCATTCCTGAATTTACATGAAATGGCTTTAGCTTTTTACCATTAAGTATAATGCTGGCGGTAGGTTTGTCATATACAGCCTTTATTATATTGAGGAATGTCCCATGAATTTCTAATTTTCCAGAGCTTTCATCATAAAGAGATGTTGCATCTTGTTGAATTTTTTCTGCATCTATTGAGTTAATCATGTGGTTTTTATACTTGTTCTTGTTCATGTGATGAATTATATTAATTTGCATATATTGAACCAGCTTTGCAAAAATCATGGTGTATGATTTTTTGATGAGTTGTTGAAGTCATGGTATCTCTTCTTAAAAGTACATTAATCCCTGACTGTCCTAGTCAGTCTTTTCTTAAGCATCCTCTTATGGCTTTGTATGTGTTTATATGTGACTAGTTGTTTCTAATTTTGTGAAATAAAAAAAATCTCTCAAAATGGTTAAATAGCCTTAAAAATCCTAGGTACAGTGAGGAGAAATAAATATTATTTTAAGCATTTTAGGTAGAAGTATCTTACAGATTCTAAATTTAATTAATATTGGTAAGCTTCTACAAGTTAGAGAAAGCTACACATTTTAGAAAAATAATTGTTCTATCTAGTATGATAAGAGAATAAAGAGAAAATATGGCAATCAACACATTTTAGTAAATAAATATTGGTAGATGGTAAATAAAGCACATTGCTGAACTTCTGTAAAAACATTATAAAATATTCAGCAGTCTAAGAAGTGGTATTTCAATAATAGGAGAGATGCTTCAAGCATGTACTATTATTTTTCTATGGGCTGTGTCCATGATAAAATGTATAAGGAGGTATATATTTATGCGTTGCTATTTTTAATTAGTTATAAAGGGAGCTGCCATTCAACAATGAGTCTTGATCAGTGTCACCCCTTTCAACACTCTCACTCATCCTTCCTAACCCACTATTGTCCTCACTTTTCTAAATTTTGTAGGTTATAAATTGAATTCTTGACTGTATTTTCCCTCTTCATTCATCCACTCCCCGCCTCTTGGCCCTACCTCATTCCTTTCAAGTACCCATTTCTTGGTGTTTGTTTTATAAAGCTCTGATTTTGTCTTTCTAAGAGACGGCTTGTATTCTCTCCTGAATCTACTATATTTTGGTTAAAACATTTGTATACATAAGTTACTAATGAGGTCTTAGAGAAGATAATATGCAATCACTAAAATATTCATTAATGAAATAATGCTTAAAGGAAAATAACATTAGCTTCCAATAAAGGAACAGTTCAGAAGAAAATGAAAATAGCAATGTTAAGTAAATGTCACTAGAACCAGTACACAAATGTATATTGTAAGTGAGATTATCCAGTATATTACAGAGGGATTCATTGCAGCTTAGTGGTATACAGTGGTATGCAAATAAAATCCAGAGCTCTATAATACAAACAAAAATCCCCAAAACATTTTATTATGAGATCAAGGGTGGCCATGATTCCCTCTCAAAATAAACACACTTTCCATTATTGTCCTTGAAAATGTATCAAAATAGTTGTTAAATTTAGCTTCTACTTTGTTCTGCTTCACATAAGCAAATACTCTTTCTATTGGCATTGTTGTTAGTGAAGTATAGATGTCCCACATCATGTCAATGCATAACTCAATATGAGCACATCTCACTGATTCTGCCAAAGAATGAATTTTTTTATCAACCAGTGAGCAAATATTTGCTTTTAAGAGAAACAAATGCTGTGGGAAAATGTTTTGAAATTAATGTTTATAATAATCCTGCATTGTTACTTATTGCCCAAAACAATTTTTGAGAACTATAAATATTCAGATCAGCATATTGCCAGGAAACTTTTTACCTTTTCTAAGTGTACTTTAAACAATAAAAATGAAGAACTTCCTAGGGTTTTGATACTAACATTTTCATCAAGAAATATGAGAAAAATGTCAGGCGCAAGTAGCTCCCACCTATAATCTTAGCTCCACACCAGGCCAAGATCTGAAAAATCTCAATTCAAAGCCAACCCAAGCACCAGATCCAAAAGAATCAACTCTAATTCATCCTCAAAAGGCTGGAAGTGAAGATGTGGATCCAGAATACCAGCCTCAAGCTAGAGTCCAAGCCACGGTACCAGCACAAAGGAAGAAAAATACAAAGGGGTGTGGGAGAAGATGAGGAGGGAGGGAGGAAGGTACAGAGAAAAAGAAAAACAAATGAAGAAATATGTGAAAGATTTATGAAATGTGGAGCTGGGAAAGTGGCTCAGCGGTAGAGCGCTTGCCTTGCATGCGTGAGGCCCTGGGTTCGATTCCTTAGCACCACATAAGCAGAAAAAAAATAGCCGGAAGTGGCACTATGGCTCAAGTGGTAGAGCGCTAGCCTTGAGCTGGAGAGCTGAGGGACAGCACCCAGGCCCAGAGTTCAGGCCCATGACCGGACCAAAAAAAGAATGAAGATTTATGAAATGTGAAATGAAAATCTTATTACGATATAGAGAAATAAATCGCATAGTTTAATAAGTACAAATAATTATATCTTTTCACTTTTTTCTATTTTAGAATTATTTTAAATAAATAACATTAAAGTCAAAAATGCAGTAAATTTTACTTTAAAAGAGCAGTGCAAAGATTGAGCATTTAAACACTCCTCAATAATATTTTTAGTTAGAATAAAGTAGATATTGCTGGAAGACAGTGATTACTCAGACAGTTGAGATCTGAATATTGCAGTTCAAAGACAGCTTGAACAGGAAAGTCCGTGAGGTTCATCTCCAATTAGCTACCAAAAAGCCATTACTAGAGCTGTGACTCACAGTGGTAGAACCCTGGCCTTGAGCACAAAAGATCAGGGATAGAGCCCAGGCCTTGAATTCAAGCCCCAATATTAGTGCACACACACACACACACACACACACACACACACAGTATTCAAGTAAAATGTAAAATATTGTTTATTTCCTCTTTCCCTCAACATCTTAATATTTCTTTCACTGCACATTTTTGAAATGTGAAGTCACATACCAAATTAGGAAAGTACGTTTATACAAATTAGTGTTTTAAATTGGCAAATATTTCAGTTTCTGTGAGTAGCACACAGTGCAGGTTAGCAGGCAGGTTCTGGTTTACGGCTGTTCATTTCAGAATCAAGGTTTTGACTGGCTGCTGTCTTTCAAGAAGTAACAGGTGGCTGACAATCTGTTCTGCCTCCAGTCTCATTCACATGGATGAAATTTGGTAGCTATTTGCTCATTGTAATCTGGTTTATTGAGAACTTCAACATCTGGCTAAGTTACTTGGGTTTTTTTGTTGTTTTGTTTTTGTTTTTTAAACTGGGACTCTCACATCTTCTTAGAATGAATAAGAAAGTCACCAAGAGAGAAGCCAGGATGTCAAAGTGACATCTCATCCCTGTTGCCCAGTTTATTAGATATGCATCATTAAGTTTAGTTTATGCAGGAAGGAAAGGAAATCACACAATGACAATGGTACCACAACATGGAGGGCACATGAGGATTAAAATAGCAAACACCTACATCAAACAATAATGACAATATACAACTTGTAAGGATACAGATATTAGAATGCTCAGTTGTAGAACATTTCTACTTGGGTGCAAATAAATAATGCTATGCAACTTTATGAATGTGCTTCATGTAAATTTTGAATTTTTAAGTAACAGATCAGTTCTTTAGAAATCCCAAGATTTTAAAAGATTAGAACTATGAATATATGGGATTCTCAAACAAAATGTGGCTGAAACTTACTTTTTTAAATTTTTCATAAAGAGAATAGAGGAAGGGGAGATAACCAGATATAAGCTGGATGAGTCTTTCATTTATTTCACTTTTCCTAAGATTGCAATAAATCCTGCATTCTAGCAGTAAATGAATTTTAGGAGGTTATTTCAAAGCAGGAATTTAAACCAGTTTCAGTATTGCTTATCAAACACCCCTCCTCCACTAAAAACATGATCAGCTCCTGTAAAACTGCCATACTTTTCTTTTGAATAACAGAATTGTCATGAAAGTTTTTTTTATCCAAAATAGAATCATCAGTATCACCCTTGAATTCTCATTCTCAACTATCTCAGCTTTCTGAGATATAAATATCTTCTGAATCTGTACATTTGTTCTCACCTCAAACGTCAATGCCCTGACAGAGATTCTCATGCTTTCAAACCTTCTGTAACCCTTTGTCTTGTATGTAAGTTTATCTGATTTGAGGAGGAAAAAGAAAAGCACCGAAATGGTGGGACAGAGGATGAATTAATGCAGCAGTGATATCCACTAGACATTATATTGGAAATGAACTATACAGCTTAGGGGAAAAGAGGATCAGGTGGGGAAAATCCAGGAGAAAATGAGGGAGTGGGTGACATTGTTCAAAAAGAAATGTACTGGTCTGGAGCTGGTGCCTCATGCCTGTAATCCTAGCAACTCAGGAGGCAGAGATTTTAGGATCCAAGTTTAAAGCCAGCCCAGGCAGAAAGTCCCTTTGATACTCTTATGTCCAATTAAACACTCAAAGGCCAGAAGTGTAGCTGTGGCTCAAAATGGTAGAGCACTAGCTTTGGGTGAAAGAGCACAGGGACACTGCCCTGGCCCTGAGTTCAAGCCCAACAACTGACAAAAAAAAAGCAAAAGAAATGTACTCAATACCTGACTTATGTAACTGTAACCCCTCTGTACATCACCTTTAAAATAAAAAAGATTATGAACACATTTCTCACATCTTCATCATTTTGTCTATCTTGTAGTCAATGTTCCTGAATACTGTTTCTATTGTCGTATGTGATCTTGTGCTTCACATCTTAAAATTCTCCAATAATATCTTTATAGATAAATACTAAAAGTTTTATAGACTGTATAAAAGCCCTTGATGATTCTGACTCTATCAGACTCTATCTTCTATAATCCACCTCAGTTTTCTTATTTCCTTTAGCAAGCATGCACCTCATTACATTGTGAATATGTGAGTCCATTTTTTATTACTAGAATGAAAGATCCAAGACAGGCTAACTTGGTAAAGAAAGTAGTATTTAGGTCACATTTCTCAATGTTTAGGGGTCTGATATCAATATCAGCTTGGCTCTTACAAGGACTTCATGGTGGATGTTAGCAAGGTGTGTGAAAGGAACAAATCATACTGCCAATAAGAAGCCAGGGAATTGTTCAGGGGTCAGACAAAGGCTATTATTATAGCAACTCATTCTTCTGAGAACTGACACCATCGAACAGAATTCTCTTATGAAGACAGCCCTCACCCCACCCCTCTAAACCTAAAACTTCCTAATAGGCCCTATTTCCTACAGGTACCATCAACTCCCACATTGCCATACTGGGGAACAAGCTATCAACACCTGAGCTTTGCTGAGACAAACTACAAGCATATTCAATTTATTGTAGTCATTTTATGTGTGTGAATGGATTTTATTCTTAATCAAAACTTAGAAGTCTCATTTCTCTTGGATCCTCAAGACTTGGACCCAGTCTATATACTTATAGTCAATAATTATTGATTAATTTACAAAAGAGTGAGTGAATGGTATTATAAAAGAGAAATGAATGTTGCATGGATTTTATATTAAATGCTTTCTGAGATCATTCCCATCCTTTATATCCTATGATGCTTCTGATAGCCCTTTTAGCAGTAATAGGGGTTAAAGAAAGAATCTGATTAAAAGGAGGAGGCTACAATGCTTGATAAGAAATGTACTCATTATCTTGCCCATGTAATTGTAATCCCTCTGTACAGTATTTTCACAGTAAAAAATTAAAAAAAAAGAATCTGATTAATGTTGTGTGGGGAAAACATACTAAAATAATACTTATCTACTTTACTACCATTGCTGCAGTTATTGCCACAATTTAAATTAGCTTCTCTATACTTGTCTATCATATTCCCAAACACCTCTACATCCATTTCCTTCTTTCTCTTCCACTTTCTAGCAAGACATCTTAATATTCAAAACGTTTGCATTCTCTGAAAGTATTTTTGTACTTAATTAATTTTTAATTATCTTTAAGTAATTGTACAAAGGAGTTTCAATTTCTCTTGAGTTCCTTGGCAATTTTATCAGGGAACACATCATACAGTTTTCTCATATTTCAGAACAGTTTTAGTTTCTATTGGCCTTGGATATATCATTTTGAAGATGGATGAAAATGCGTTATTGTTATTATTATATATAACTTAAATCTCCTTTAAATTAGTACCCACATGTCCTTGTGCCTTGATTAGTAGATAGCATTTGTAGAAAGACCCAGTTATAATGTTCTCTTGTTGAGATAATTTTAGCAAAAGTATGAAGAAATTATTTTATGAAAACTATATTATACTACTATTTTATCATCCTAAGCAACAAATTCATTCATTTTTCATTATTTTAGCAGTTTATATACTTTAAAAACCTTAAAGAATCATTGCTAGTATGATCCTTATAACTCTTTTCTATAATTTCACAACGTTATTAAAGTGATCTAATGGGTTTAGCGAGAAATGTACTATATCATGTCAGAGTGTTTCTAAGTGAGTGAATTTGAGGAGCTATTCAGTGTCATAATGGACACTATAGCAATGAGTCCTTCCCAATTCTGACTGGTTTATTAAAATGGCATTCAAATAGTACCTAATCTATGTACATGGCCCCAAAGCCAACTGCTTCTAGGTAGAACTTGTGTGTGTGTGTGTGTGTTTGGGGTTTGAACTCTGGGCATGGACGCTGTCCCTCAGCTCTTCAACTCAAGGTGAGTGCTCTACCACTTGAGCCACAGAGCCACTTCCAGTTTTTTTTTTGGTTCATTGGAAATAAAAGCCTCATAGAATTTTTCTGCCCAGGCCGGATTTGAACCACACTCCTTGGATCTCAGCCTCCTGAGTAGCTAGGATTATAGGTGTGAAACACTGGCACCTAGCTAGACAGAACTTTTTAAAATGCTAAAAAAAATGTCCAGGTACCAGTAGCATATGGCTATATTCATTGCTACTCGTGAGACTGAGATAAGGAGCATTGCAGTTTGAGGCCAGCCTGTGCAGAAACATTCACAAGACTGACCCAGGAATGTTCACAAGCTGGACCCAATGATATATGTCTTATTGTAACTATAACAATAAACCTAAAATAAGGAATGTAGAAGGCCAGGCATGCTCAGTCAGAAAGCAAAACCTTAGTTTAAAACCAAGTGTTTCAAAAGAAAAAGGCTTAAAGTGTTGTTCAGAAATAATGTACTTTCCTAAGAAGCACAAGACTTTGAGTTCAAACCCTAAAAGTTTTAAATCTATATGAGGAAACAAAAGGTTTTACCCCCAAAATCTGTGCAATTGCTTTGTGTAAATCAAAATTTTTAAATGTTTAAGAAGATAGAAATGCTAATCAGGCTAATTTAATCATTAAATAATGTATACATTTATCAAATTATCACTGCTGTCTTTGAATATGTACAATAAAAATAAAAATATTAAAAAATAAAAAGTGAACAAAATTCTGTAACTATCAAAAGGGTAAGAAAAAATTTAGTCCTAATGAAACCACAAGAATATTCTTTTCATTTTCTGTAGTGCTTAATCTTAATAAATGCTACTAGGTAATTATTTGTCAAATACAATCTATTGCATACACAGAAGACGGTAAACCTATATTTTATAATTAGGTGGAGATTTTTCTCTCCTCTGATGTAATGCAAATGAAAAACCTCAGATTTATGGAATTGGAAATTGAATTTCTGAGTTTATGCATAGCTCAGACAGCATTTCTGCATGACCTCTAATGTTATCTAGTTAAAGTTTCATGGCCTAGAAATGAAGGAATATGATCTTGAAGAAAACAATCTCATGGTGTGTATTTTCTAATTCCTAGGATGTTTCCCCCAAATCACAGAAAGGTTAGCAATGATGAGAGAATGGGTTTGATGAGCAATCACCCTGAGCATCACTCTACTAGTAGACTATGCTTAGCTGTCAGTTCTGCCCTTGTGAATAAGGAAGGTCCAAATAAACACTTAATGAATGGATCCTGGGGGAACCACAGTTATGAAAGGTATTCCATGTGAGAGATCTCTCCTGCTCATCAAACCCTTTCTTCTCTTGAGATGAAGCCACACAAGAGCTGTAGCTCTGCACAGAGCAACTACACTGTTTGATGAAGCCACTGAACCTAATTTTCTCTTCCCCTCCCCACAAACACCTTCACAGTTCCCTTGAGTTATGTAGAAAAGCTCTCTTAGGGTCAGAAATATCCAAAAAATCTGCAAAGCAGAATGTACATTTCTAGTTAAGTAATAAACTAATATTGTGCTTTGCAGGGAGAACTTCCATGTCTACTTGGAGTACCTAATTCTTTTATTTTTCAAATCTGAGAATCACAATAAAAGATTGCTATTTTCCCCAAACTGTATTCTACTGAACTTATATGCCTAAAAGCAGCCCTCCTCACTGGAGAGCATATTTACTGATCAGTTTGTAATGTCATAAAGGCATCAGAAACACAGAAATAAATGGAGCATCCCTGAAAAGATTAGATTATCCTGAGCTCTTTCCACATGTGATTGGAGATAATCTAATAGACTTGTGCAGTAAGTAAGTTATCCTGAGTGTTTGAATATAATGCATGTATGTTTACAATTCCAAAGCACATTAAATAGTTTCATTTGTTCCCTTTCTCTTGGCTTTAGTCCTACTGGAAAATACTTGTCACAGTGCATCCAGTGACAAGAAGAAACATTTGGGGGTGAGTGTCATAGCCTCCTAAGGATTTTCCAATATCTAAATCATCAGCTCTCTTCTGATGTCATTCTCTTAAGAGAAGAAGGGGGCTTTTCTAAGTCTGTCTATCCCTGACCTGTGTTCTGGGATTGGTCTCCCACAGGAGAGGAACAAAGCCCATGCTAAGCAGTGGATTCAATTGTGTTGAAAACTGTCATATTCCCATGCACTCAGTCTTAATTTCCACCTGAAATTATTTGAAAAAGTAAAAAGAAAAAGATTCAGAATATCCTGGGGAAATGAATATTTCCTTTTATTTCTCATTTCAAGATACCATTTCTAGCATTTAGCTCTATAATTATCAGAGTATATAGACAGATATTCATTTTACTATATATAATTATCATTATATACATATAAATATATTATATATAATATATTCATACACTGTATATTACTAGAATCAGCAAGAATATAATTATTTGAATGTTATATTAGTAAGCATTAATTACATTTTACTGAGAGTATATATTGTAGAAAGTTTTCATACAAGAAAACTAAAAAGACAATGTATGACTAAAAAGACAAAAGCACTATTCCCAATCGTTCAAGGTAAATGCATTTAATTAAAATGATATGAAAGATATTATCTAATGGTCACAAATGTTAGAGATCAAAGTACATGTATCAAATACTCCAACAGTTATATCTAAAGACTGGAATCACTTTGGTTGAAATCCAATAACTTCCAATTTATGTCACTCATCACTCCCTTTCTATTCATTCAATAATCACTTACAGTGTAGCTACTTCATGCTGGCCGCACATCCAGTGGCCCAACATAGCACTAGTAGTCAGTTAAGTCTAACACCTGCACTAATACTCAATATCCCTTTGTCTTAGAGTACGCATTGTTTTCCCTTCCAGAGAAGAATAGTTCTTTATTACACACACACATCACTTGACTTTTATTATACACTGGATTGAAAACAAAAAACAAGACACTCTTTACAATGAAATCCATACTGTTCCTTTGTAATTTAAAAAAATGTAATTAAAAAGAAGCTGACAGGGTGCTGGTGACTCAAGCCTGTAATCCTAGCTACTCAGGAAGCTGAGATCTGAGGATCAGGTTTTGAAAGCAGCCCAGGAAGAAAAGTCCCCGTGAGACTCTTATCTCCAATTAACCACTCAACAATTGGAAATGGCGAGGTGGCTCAAAGTGGTAGAGCGCTAACCTTGAGCAAAAGAGTTCAGAGACAGTACTAAGGCCTTGAGTTCAAGCTGTACAATCAACAAAAAACAAAAAGACAAAACAAAAGAAGAAGATGGGTTTG
The DNA here is from genome assembly GCF_000151885.1 of Dipodomys ordii. NCBI lineage: Eukaryota > Metazoa > Chordata > Mammalia > Rodentia > Heteromyidae > Dipodomys > Dipodomys ordii. Next base: position 24,317,101 of record NW_012267225.1, read on the forward strand.
CAATGAAACAAGATCTTTGTTGGAATAATATAAATCCAGTACAAAGTTGAAGGCCAAGAAATGCAATAGAAGTTCAGTATGCAGGCTGGGAAGGTGGCTCAGTGGTAGAGTGCTTGCCTCACATGATTGAGGCCCTGAGTTCGATTCCTTAGCACCACATAAGCAGAAAAAGGCAGAAGTGGCACTGTGGCTCAAGCACTAACCTTGAGTTGAAAAGCTGAGGGACAGCGCCCAGGCCCAGAGTTCAGGCCCCATGACAAGAAAAAATAAAAATAAAAGTCCAATATGCTGGCATAGTAAGCAAGTTGCTTAGCTCACGGGTATGCTATATGATGTTTCCAGTGACTTAAAATAAGTTAATAATTTTGGCTTTTTCTCTGCATATTGTGATGAGATGTAAAACCCAAGTAATGTGAATCATCTTGCCATTATTAGTACACTTGTTTGCAAATAAAGCAATAACACCGCTTGGGGTGTGAAGTCATCTGTCATCATCATAAAATGTGGTCCTTTGCCAAGCTGTCAAACTGTCACGTGTGTTTTTAAGGACGTGTAGCTGTCATTACTATGCTTACCTAATTCCAGCAGCCTAATCACATGCCTATAAGTCCATGAAACAGATGATAAGATATGTTCAGCCTCATGCCTACCTTTCATAGGAATGAAAGTCCTTACTGCTTCAGAATGACAGTTTGTAACATCAACTTAGCACTAGCCATCTAATAGCTCCCTTTCTGAAACTACCCATGGTCTTTATATCTGTGTACGAAGAATAAAATGTGTTAGTGGAAAACTGGCAAAAGCTGGACCTTTTGCAGAATCTGAGACACAGTGCCTTTCTAAACCCAAACTTTGTACATCTTACCTCAGGTATGTATCTTCCACAAGATAGGGTTAAGCTTTCTGATTTTGGAAACTTGTCTACAAGAGGCAAAATAAAGCATCCTCAGAACCAGTAGAAATAATCCTTTTTAAAAAGGTCTTTAGCTGGGCGCCAGTGGCTCATGCCTGTAATCCTAGCCACTCAGATAGCTGACATTTGAGGATGGTGGTTCGAAACCAGTCCAGATAGAAAAGTCCCCATGAGATTCTCATCTCCAATTAACCAGAAGTAGTATTGTGGCTCAAGTGGTAGGGAACTAGCCTTGAGTACTAAGAGGCTTAAGGACAGTGCCCAGACCCTGAATTCAAGCTCCACAACTGACTGATATTTTAAAAAATATTTCAGTTTTTAAAAATACAGCCACAGCCTTTGTAGCCTCACAGTTACTGATCAAACTTGTCTTTGTACACTGATTGTCCTCACCAAGCAGGAAGGGACTTCCATTGACTAGCATGTCGCCATACACTGTCACCACTATAGACTGATTCTAGATAGGCTGAAGTTATGATACGAGGTGCTAATAAAGCTAATAGGAAGTGAAACTGAACGTGCTTTTTGCATTATATTATTTCTGTGTCTTGAATAGATTATTGTAAATATTTCTTTTTTTCATTAGCTAAGCGTTTTTAATTTTTGTAATAAAAATGTTACTTTTATTATCTTTATATAGTTGTAACAATTCAATATGTCAGTTTATGAAGGTAGTTAATTGTGATCAATGTCACCCTTTCATCTTCCTCCCCCATTCCTCCCAACTCCTCACAGCCCCTCAAATTTCCTTATTTTCTCATATACATTGAATGTTATGACTCTCAACCTTCCTCTCTTCATTCACCTACAACCTTCCAGTAGACCCCCAATCCCACCTCCATGCCCCTGAACCTCAAGTTTCCTGTAAGTCAGGGAACTTTAAGTCAGTTGTTTAAAGGAATTACACCAGTTAAATTATTCCTTGAATACACATACTTCCACATATGAGAGAAAAATCTCTTCAACTATAGGGTAGGTCCTGGGAAACTTAGTTTTTCTTTTTTAATTAAGAATTTTCTCACTTATCATTGACACTTACGGTTTTTCTTTGGCTTGTCTATATGTCTGCATCACTATTTTGACCTTTTGGGGCTATTACTAAGTAAAGTGAGGTTACTTACACTTAAATACTGAGATTTGAAATTCCAAATTAAACTATGGTTTGTACTGAATGTGTGTTGACTTTTATTATAAAGTTAAGGAAAAATCCTGAATACAATCATTTTCAATCAGGGACCACCAATTGTAGTATCTTTGAAACCCAATTTCACTTTCTTTGATATGAATTACCCATCATCAACTGAAAAATTGAAAATGAAAAATTGCAAATTTTGTCTTATTTTAGTTAGTATGAGGAAGTCTTGTTCCAAGCCACTACATCTAGCCTGGCATCTAACTCATGATATTCTCTAGCACGGTCATACTAGGTATTAGACCTGGCCTTTTCTCACTTCAATGTAGTCAGTGCCAAATAGCTAAGTTTTTAATCAGAGGTAATAAACTTATGAAATATAAGTAAATTACTCAGTTCTGTCACTAGGCCATAAAAGAGTTCATGTTTGAATGAGTTCAAACTTAATCTAAGTTTACAAGACACCAATGTGTCCACAATGAAATGGGTCTAAACTTCACATTCTCAGACTAGTCACAATATTGTATATTTTATTAGCCCCGTGGAACATTATTTGGCTTTATTGTGCTTATAGCTCTTCATTTCTAAAATGAAAATAGTTAACAGTGGACTTTAACATTCAGAAGTATTGTTTATATGCTTAAAAAAAGGGAATATGGGGCTAGGAAGGTGGCTCAGTGGTAGAGCGCTTGCCTTGCATGCTCGAGGCCCTGGGTTCGATTCCTCAGCACCACATAAGCAAAAAGAAAAAAGCTGGAAGTGGCGCTGTGGCTCAAGTGGTAGAGCGCTAGCCTTGAGCTGAAGAGCTGAGGGACAGCACCCAGGCCCAGAGTTCAGGCCCCACAACCGGACCCAAAAAAAAAAAAGGAATATGACTCAGAATCAGAAAGCCTCAGTCTGAAAGTGACCCTGTTACCACAATTTGTTCAACTAATAGCTTAGAAGAAGAAAGGCTCCAGGGGTTATTCAACTCACTAACAGGCACAGAAGACATACCATCATATGGGGTGGATAATTCCAAAATACTAAAACTCCAAAATATTTTGGATTTTTCTGCAAATTAATCCCCCCCGAAAAAAAGTATTCTCAAGAAAGAAAAAAGTCTAAACTCAGTTGCATTTTCAAACCAGTGGCTCAAGAAATAAGAGCTCTACTCATAGATCTTTATAGTGGAATTCAGATATCGTCCTTTTTCAAATATATTAACACGATGACATTTGCTGTACCAACCACTGTCCTAAGCAAATTGTGTAACTTAACCATTTTTACCCTTATAACATCCTGAGGGATGAGATGCAATTGTGATTTTCATTGTGTAAATGAAAAAACTGAAGACAGCTGGTATTTGCCCAGGTTTGTATGCACCAGATGGATACCAAAGGCTTTTTGCTCAACAATATGATCCTAATCATTATCTATCTTTTCTCAATACTATACTAATTTGCTAAAGTATATTTTTCTATACCATTACTTGATCACTAATTAATAATTTCATGGCTATAAATCACATTCATTTTCTTACCTGATTTAACTTATTAACATCTATCTGTAATTCAGTCTACCTTCAATGTGATATTTTAAAACATGAAAGCACTTTTATGGTTCATCCTTTAGTAAAGTGAATGGGGCCATCTCTCAACCCTTTCCTCTGAATTGCAGAAGGCAGAAGGCCTTTAAGGACTGCCTCAAGTGGTACCTCCTTTTTGAAGCTTTTCTCACCTTCTCAAGCAAAATGGATCCCTCCCTCTTCTGAACCCCAACATAGCTGTATTCTTTTTTTTAATTGAGAAAATACCATACAGAGGGGTTACAATTATATAACAAGATAATGAATGCATTTCTTATCAAACATTGATGCCTCCTTCTTTGTTTCCCCTTCCCATCCCTTCCCATCTCCCCACCCCCCCTTCCGCCTTGCCCCCACTCCCTACCCCGCCACCTCCACCACCTCCCTCCCCAGCCAAAGTTGTAAAGTTCATTTTGGACATAACGTCTTGTACATCTCATTGTTGCAATGGGTCCACCTGTATCCCTATTTAAACAATTTGTTTTTTCCCTCCCCTCCACAAATTATACCAACATCAAATACAGTGAAAACAGGGGTTATACCGTGGGGGAGGGACATACAAAGCATCAAAGAAATCATCTTATAAATATGTTAGACACAATAGTAAGAAAGAAAAAACATTTGAGTCCATATCTTGGGGTTCATTTCACTTAACATCAACTTATCTGACCATTTCTGCTTGTCTCAGACATATACTAGTTATTGCAAATAAGGGAAACCATGGGACCTATGTTTCTTTGGGCCTGGCTTACTTCACTTAATATAATTTTTTCTAAGTCTTTCCATTTCCTAACAAATGGGGCAATGTCATTCTTTCTGATGGAGGCATGGAATCGCATTGTGTATATATACCACATTTTCTTGATCCATTCAAATTCTGAGGGGCATCTGGGTTGATTCCATATCTTAGCTATAGTAAATAATGCTGCGATAAACATAGTTGTTCTGGTAGCTCTAATATGGTCTTGTTTGTGATCATTTAGGTAAATGTCCAAAAGTAGGATTGCTGGATCATAGGGGAGACTCAAAAGACTCAAAACACTCTATGTGGAGTCTTTTCAGGAACCTCCATATTACTTTTCAAAGAGGTTGAACAAGTTTACACTCCCACCATCAATGCAGTAGGGTTCCCTTCTGTCCACATCCCCTCCAGCATCTGTTGTTATTAGAGTTCTTGATTATAGCCATTCTAACTGGGGTGAGGTGATATCTCAATGTTGTTTTGATTTGCATTTCTTTTATGGCTAGGGAGGTTAGCATTTCTTCATGTGTCTATTGGCCATTCTTATTTTCTCTTCAGAGAAGCTTCTCTTTGTCTTTAGCCCACTTATTTATTGGGCAGTTGTTTCTTTGGGGATTTGTTGTTGGGGGATTTAAGTTTTTGAGTTCCAGGTATATTTTAGATATGAGACCCTTGTCTGTTGTATGGCTAGTGAAGATCTTCTTCCAATCCATGGGCTTTCTACTGATCTTGCTAGCTATATCCTTTGCCATACAGAAGCTCTGAAATTTCAGGCAATCCCATTTGTCAAACCTTTCTTTGATTTGTTGTGTTTCTGAGTCTTTTTAAAGAAAATTTCGGCCTGTGCCAAGGAACCCTAGGGTTTCTCCTATTCCATCCTGTAATGTTTTCAGAGTGTCTGCTTTGACTCCGAGGTCTTTGATTCATTTAGAGTTGATTCTGGTGCAGGGTGATATATAAGGACCTAGCTTTAGTTTTCTACAAGTGATTAACCAATTTTTCCAGCACCATTTACTGAAGAGGCTGTCTTTCTTCCATTCTATTTTTTTAGCTTCCTTATTGAAGATTAGATGGCTATAGGTCTGTGGGTTCATTTCTGGGTTTTCAATTTCATTCCATTGGTCCTGAGGTCTGTTCTTGTGCCAGTACCAAGCTGTTTTGATTATTATGGCTTTGTAGTAGAGTTTGAAATTTGGTTTTGATATTACTCCAGCACTGATCTTTCTGTTAAGGATCTTTTTTGCTATTCAGGATCTTTTATTGTAAATAGTTCTGTTTAAATATAACCTGATTCTTTTTGTTTGTTTGTTTTGTTTTTTTGCTTTTTGGTGTGCTGGTTGTAGGGCTTGAACTCAGGGCCTAGACACTGTCCTTGAGCTTTTGTGCTCAAGGTTAGGTTAGCACTCTACCACCTGAGCCACATCTACACTTCTAGCTTTATTGGTAGTTAATTGGAGATTAGAGTCTCACGGACTTTCCTTTCTGAGCTGGCTTTGAATCACAGTCCTCAGATCTCAGCCTTCTGAGTAACTGGTACCCATCTGAAGGCATTTTTAAAAAATCATCAAAATAGTTGTGATAAAATGACCATCAATTTTGCCTAGGAGTGTGCCACAGTTAGAATGTATCTCCAAAGTTTAAGTGGTAAAACTTAATTTCCCAATTTAAGTGTTAGTGGTATCTGGAAGTGAGAATTTTGGAGGTAATTAGGGTTAGGTGAGGTTCTCCAATGAGAGCCCCATAATGCAATTAATGGCTTTCAGGGAGGAGGAGAAAGAGCTAAGTTTGCATACTGTGCCAAATCCACTGTATTATAATACAGCCAGAAACCTCTCACAGGGTTCTAGCACCTGAATATGAGACTTTCCATCCTCTGGAATCTAGAACCTGTTGTTTATACTTCACCTTCTCTATGATTACCTGTTACTGCAGCAGAACATGGACTAATGGTTGATAAAGAATAAAGATCTTTCCTCCTCATGGTGTCTTCATTGCTATTTTATACAGCCTTCATAGCAGAGCTTATCAGAGGAAGAAACAAAATTCTCTGTGGGTGATTCAACATCAAGACCTGCCAAGAAAATGGATGCTATTTACACATTCTATGGATCTGAAATATTCTGTGGCTACTTATCTGCACAAGCTAAATGGAATCTGTCAGAAATGTTTTTTTAAAAAGCTTTTCTATCTAGTCACACTTAAGTTCAACAAGAATGTACTTATTACCTTACTTATGTAAGTCTGTATGTCATCTTGACAATAAATAAATTAATTGATAATAAAAACTTTTCTATGTCATTTATTTTCTAAGTGGTAGATTACAGCTCTATGACAGAAAAACGGAATACAAAAACGACTGTTTTTCTTAAATTAATATGCTCTAGAGAAAAATAAAACACAAATAAAACACTATCACCAACAAGAACAAAACCACCACTATGCCCAAAGTCAATTCCTCATTAGGATGGAATAAGAGTTTTCAAGTAAAAACATAAGCATTAACAAACAAATAATAACAAAAACAGAACAACATGATGAAAAGTCTCACATAGGACATTTTGTATGGAATGTTTCACATGTTTTTGCATTTGTAAAGCTCAGCTAATACTTCACCTGCATGAATTATTCTATTCTTTTGACAAAAAAAAACCTGTTGTTTCTTTGTGCTTCTGTTGTTTCATTTATAACAGGCCAGTCTTTGGGAATCAATCTTTAAAAACAATTTAATCACATAATTAAAGAGTGAAATATCACCACAGGGTTGTTCTGTTTTATTACATAATTGCATTGAAAGTAAGGGTACAATCATCACTGTGTATCTGACTTCCCTGCTGAGCAGTGGCCCTAATTCTAATCAGCTGCTGAAAATCAGCTTCCAGACAAGCCTACACTCACATTTCTCAGAATCTAATTGTTTTAACATTATCACTTACAAGTCATTACTGCCATATATTGGGTTTTACACATACAGGATTTAATACCTGATGTCACGCATTTCTATTTATCTTGTATCAAGATAAATAACACCAGCTATGTCATGGTAAAGTGAGAGAGAGGCTTAGAGCAAGAAGGTTGGTTCCTTTCTGACTGTTAATGAGAAAAGTTATGTTTCCTCAGGTTGAAAAATGAAGCAGAGAGGATATCTTATTTCATACTGATCTTTTGCAAAGACTTAAATGAACTCAAATTGTAAAACTATTAAAATGTGGTTAGATGTATAGTAGGAAGAATTCATGTCCTACTTTAACTCCTCTTGTACTCTGAATACTGTCGGATGGTGGACGTGAGAGGTTGTCTCTGCTTAGAAGTTCACATTTTTTTTCTTAGCACCCATTACAAATATTGTTTTATTTAGCCAAATATCACTAATTTCCAAGGAAAGAAGCTGCCTAGGAAAAGCTATACCACCACCAAATGGGTATATCAACATCACTGAAAAACTAAAGCACTCATGAAATCCAGGTGGAGGATAAGAGGCTCTGAGGACCCAATTAATTCTTCCAGAAAGATCCATACAGACACAGATCTGGGCTTTACCAAACCTCAAGGTAAGGTGTGAGTCCACTCCTCCACGCACGACAGGCCTCCATAACTTCATATTCAGTGAAAACTCCTTCTGAGAATTGAACTGATTTTTTTTCTGAGATTTGTTGCTTCTAGGAATGAGATGAGACATTCAAACTCATTTCCCTAGAGGCACAAACCAAATTTGAAACTAGCAGAGAAAGAGTGAAAGACCAATAATTTCACCAGCTGGCTCTCCCACAATAATCTAACATCGTATGGGAAGTTGTAATATGCTGTGTGATTACTTCCTCTATTTTATTTGTTTGCTTTTCCTCTTCTATTTCTAACTTATCTTTCTTCATTTTGTGAAGAACAATATAAATATATAATGTTTTCAAGTTCTGGAAGAAGTTTTCTCGAAGCTGCTGAGTTATTTTTATTTCTGAATACATTGAACAGGAAGTTATAATGCTCATTTCCCCCCATGTAAAAAGTAGAGAAGGAGTAACCAGAAAGTCAGGTATATAATGACTTTAACAAGGAATTATTTTATTGGAATCCTGCAAGCTCTTAGTTATTAGGTTACCACTTTTCTGTGACATTGGATTCTTTTCAAACTGAAATTTGCTCAATTTTTATTGAAAACATGATGGTATTTCAGGTAGAGTTTAATCTTCTACTGAAATGATATTTCTCTAGTTCAGTTCAGTAAGGAATAAGCAAATATACTATCATTGTCTGATTTCTAATACTACACATATATTTATAAAATGCAAATGCATCTGTACATGCATAAGTGCTTTTTCATGAGTGTGTGACTTCCATCCTATTAGAAATTTCTTGGGCTTCAGAAAAAAAATTGCATATTCTTTGACACTTGAAGTGTGAATTACATAGAAATATACATCATGTTTAATGTTTTAGTGAATTTCTTTCTATATGGTATCTCGAATATAAAATTAGTTAGGAATCTGAACATTTGTTCTAAAATAAATGAGGATTAACACATAGTTTTATTTATTTTTATCCACTGCTATCTGGTTCCAAGAACATTACTTTCCTCCAATCTTTTCTTCTTAATGATCCATTCAATCAGAACCTCTCATACAAGTTTCTGTTCTATACAAAAGCACATGTCTGTCTCCAAGGGCATGGAATCAGATATTGTGGGAATGATTTTTAAGGTACAAATAATACATATGTTATTCAAAATAATTTTCTTTTTTACCCATACAAGTGTTTGAACTTACTCAGATTTCTTGCTTGGCTAGTACTCTACCACTTGAGCCACATCTCCAGCCAGGCTTTTTACCGGTTATTTTCAAGCTTGGACTTGAGTACTTTTCTGGGCATGATGGTTTGGAACTTTGATCTTCTGGATCTCAGCCTCCCTTAGTAGCTAAGAATGTAGGTAGATAAGGAGCCACTGGTACATGTTCTCAAAATAACTTAATTTCTGCCTGGTGCCGGTGGCTCATGCCTGTAATCCTAGCTACTCAGGAGGCTGAGATCTGAAGATCGCAGTTCAAAGCCAGCCTGGGCAGTAAAGTCCACGAGACTCTTATCTCCAATAAACCACTCAGAAAACCTAGCCTGGAGCTGAAGAGCTGAGGGACAGTGCCTAAGCCCAGAGTTCAGGCCCCATGACCAACAACAAACAAACAAACAAAAAACCTTTAATTTCTTATCTAAATATGTATTTTTATTACCCGTTTGTCCAGAGAATATAGAACTGTAAGGAGGAATTTAATTGTTTAACATAATCATAGAGGCTGGAAAGCCCCACAGCACTATATGGAGGCTGGAGAACCCGACAAATGTGTTTGATGTCTAAGAAATCAGAAAACTTCATAGTGAAACACAATATTTTAGGGTCTCCAGGAAAAATATTTGCACCCTCAAATCAAGGATAATTTTTGAAGGTTTTCAAATAGGACTACTATCAAATATGGCCAGAAGATAGCAGAATTATTTTTTAAAAAGCAATACAGAAAGACTGAGCAAATGCAGTCATCATACTCAACGTATAGAGGGGCAGAGTGGGAGAGGTGAAGGCAAACAATGGTGAAGAGGTATTATACTCATAAACTAACCTGTTGAATCAAAACCACTTTGTACAACTACTTAAAGATAAATTAAAAGTGTATTATTTTTAAATAAACAGGAAAGCAAACAAACAATGCAACCAGTCAGGGCTGGAAATAGAGGTACTATTGACCATCCAAAGGGACCCAGGGAGGCTTAGATATTGGACAGACCAGAAGACAGTCATGGAGAGAAAGCTTCCCTGAGAAAAGCAACCTGTCCACCTAGATTTTAGCAAGCAGGATATACAAATGCACCATGAGAAACTCAGAGGAATTACATATCTTCATCATCTTTCTTCTGTCCCCCTGATGTCCTGCCAGAGCTCTTCAGTTAGAGGTTGGAACCAACACCTCTTCCATGTAGCAATGTAATTCAGCTATATACAGAAGCAGGCAGAGAAGACAGTCATAGAGAGAGTTAACAATAGATATCTATTGTGGTCATAGGTAGTACTTATATCCACACCTGTTACTTAGGTTGAAATGAAACAGCTAAGTTTTCATACCAGAAAGATGAATAGATAGAAATTAGAAATATTTTATCTAAAAAATCTGCATTGATGAAATTAGTATTCACCAACACCTAATTAACTATTTTTAATTAGTGTTTTCTTCTAAGGATATTAGGCTATATTTGTTCTTAGCCATTACAGCTTTGGGCATGGGAGCAGAAAATTATTAGATTGGGCTGGGAAGGTGGCTCAGTGGTAGAGTGCTTGCCTTGCATGCATGAGGCCCTGGGTTAGAATCTTCATCAACACATAAGCAAAAAAGAAAGAAGCCGAAAGTGGCACTGTGGCTCAAGTGGTAAAGTGCTAGCCTTGAGCTGAAGAGCTGAGGGACAGCACCCAGGCCCAGAGTTCAGGCCCCACGACGGGACCCCTCCCCCCCCAAAAAAAAAAGAAAGAAAAAAGAAAAAAAGTTATAAGATTGATTATAAATGAAACTGAGCAAATTTGTGATCTTAATGATTTTACTGCCTAGACATTAGTTATAATTCCCTTTTTAGTGAATTGTGCTTTTATAGTTCAAACAGAATGACAATTTCTAATAATGAAAATGAATGATAGCAATAAAAGATTTCTTATTTTGATTTCAGTATTACATAATCTACCTAGGAGATTCGGTGCCATCTCAGTTCCCTGCAGGACTCGCCCTGCTGGGATATCTGGAGAATGCTCTTCTAAGGCTCTAGTTATACAGAAACTGAGACAATACCAGAATAAGAATTGTCCTGACCCTCAGGACATCAACGAGGGCAGTGAACCTAAGCAAGAAGGAATGAAGGGACAAGAGACACGAAGATTGACAGCAAGACAGCGATTCTGATCAAGCTGCTAAATTTTATTTTTCACACAGCTGTATTTATATGCTTGGAATAAGGAAGCTTTTTCATTGGCCGTTAAGGAAGCTTTTTCATTGGCCGAAGCAGCTGTAGGATGTTTGCTTAGGGCAAGGTGAAAAGGTGGTTGGTCTTTAGCAGCTGCAGGGTGTTTACTTAGGGCATGGTGAAAAGGTGGCATTCTGTAAACTCAGCCTTAAGATGTTCCAGTGAGATAGCTAAGCCTATTTTGTTGAGAGACTCAACTTTTGGCTCCCAACACTCCAGTTGCAGTAGACTCATACTAACATCCCCTAAACCCTTTTATATATGCATTAAGAATCTTCTATATCCTTTGTTGTTCCCTTTGGGTTTGGGCAAAGGCAACTGAGTTTTCTGATTTCTTTGCCTGTCCATCCAATTCCCTTGTTTTGTGTTTCAAGGATGCATCTCGCCAGGCCTGGCCACAAAAATAGGAATATAATGGTTTAGGTAAGTATCCCCGAAGTCAATGTAATAGAACTGTAAAGCCTTGTTTCTTGTGATGGGGAGGAAGCAGAGCCCTTAGAGAAGATGCCTGGGGTCAATTCATGTGACTGAGAGCATGGTATTGAAGGGGGGGTGGGATTCTAGTCTTTATCCCTTTCTCTTATTTTCCCTGACCATGAGGGGAATAGTTTTATTCTACTAACCACTCTGCCCAAGATATGCCACTACAGGCCCAAAGCAAGGGGTCCAACCCACTGTAGACTAAAACCTCTAAACTTTTGGGTCAAAAGAAACCTTTCATCTATTCATTATAATGACACAAGCTGAATAAAACAATGGATCAAGAGAAACTAAAGTATGTTTGGAAATCACCTTTTCTTCTTGAACAAAAGTTGATTACTTTCACTTGTGTTCTCTAGAATACATTCTTTGATGGGAGCCAAAAGTTGAGTCTCTCAACAAAATAGGCTTAGCTATCTCACTGGAACATCTTAAGGCTGAGTTTACAGAATGCCACCTTTTCACCATGCCCTAAGTAAACAACCTGCAGCTGCTAAAGACCAACCACCTTTTCACCTTGCCCTAAGCAAACATCCTACAGCTGCTTCGGCCAATGAAAAAGCTTCCTTAACGGCCAATGAAAAAGCTTCCTTATTCCAAGCATATAAATACAGCTGTGTGAAAAATAAAATTTAGCAGCTTGATCAGAATCGCTGTCTTGCTGTCAATCTTCGTGTCTCTTGTCCCTTCATTCCTTCTTGCTTAGGTTCATTGCCCTTGTTGAAGTCCTGTGAGTCGGGACACTGGAGAGCTCTCCCAATGAAGGATAGGTGACATCCCTATTTTAGGCACACATATACAAATCTTTTTATCATCAAGCATCCATAGTCTTGAAGGAAAAATAAAACATTAATATATGTCAGTAGCGTGGTAGAGTCCATACTATGGCTTTGACAGGTCCTTGGCAACATGGCAACTTATTTGGACCTCAGTAGAAATAGAAAATCTTTACAGGTAAGTTGAAATTGGAAGCAATTTCAATATAAAAAGTCACAGTGAAATTCTAACACATTAGATGAAGGCAAGCCAATGAAATATAATTTTCCTAGTAATAAATCTATAAAGATGGAAAGGAAAAAGGATTAGAGGCATACACCGTTGAATAAGGGATTTAGGGATGAGAATTAACAACACAACATATATTAACAAATTATTCTCACTGTTATCCTTTAGAAATCTTGTACAGAGTCCAACTTAGTCTTTTAATAAATAGAATTAACTTTTGGATGTTTTTGCAATATGCTACCTTACACTGATGTTAACTTTTCCCCTCAGCTTTCAATATTTATGTTTTACAAGCTCCCCTGGGTTGAGAAATATAATTAGGTATTGTGATAAAACTTGATGCAGATTTAACTCTGTCACAATCTTTTCAGTTTTGTGTTTAAAATGAACACTATCACCAGTAATATAGAACACTGTATATTGTTTTTATTATTTATTTTAAATGATTCATTTCACTTATTGGGAAGTGCTATGTAAAAAGAAATGTTTCAGAGTTTTTAATTTATTGGAATATGTTAGTTAACTTCCTATATCTGAAGAGTCAAAGAGAGAGAAAAGGAAAAGGGATGATGAGAGAAAAAAACAATAATCTCAACGGAAAAAGTAGTCTATGAATAATAATTGGAGAATTATATGATTTGATATGTTAGCTAACATTTTTATGTTTTTTTGTAAAAATACTGTACAGAGGGGTTACAGTTATATGAGTAAGGTAATGAGTACATTTCTTATTGAGAATTGTTGCCTCCTCCCTTGTTTTTCCCCTATCATCCCTTCCCTCCCCACCTCCCCAACTCCTCCCTCATTACCCTCCCAAGCTATAAAGTTCATTTTCAACATAGTGTCTTATACATCTCATTGTTATAATGGGTCAACCTGTATCCTTATCCTGTATCTTATTTCAGCATTTTGTTATTTCCCTTCCTCTCCCCAAATTTAAAAACATATATATACAAGATGCAGGGCACCAACATCAAATACAGTGAACATTGTTTTGGTTTTATGTTCATTTTCTACATTGCTTTTGGTTGTTAATTTTGGGAAATGTCTAATACTATATATTTGAAATTGTGTGTGATATAATAAAAAGGTTGTAGGTATTAATAAAAAGATGTCACTTTTGAGGACATTGCAGGTCCTCATTGAAGGCTATTTTAATAAATATCACCCTGAAGGAAAATAATACAGAATAAAGCTACTAACAGTTTTCTTGTACTAATGTTCCTAGCAAATCTCATTTAAAGCTTATGATTTCCATTTTAGGACCCTATAACAAAGGATAAACAAAATAATCACAGCCATAAGATTTTATATTTTCATATCAAGTTTTACCTCAATTTCAAAGAGTTTTAGAGAAAATTAATTAGGACTATTCATACCAGGAGAGAAAATATCTACTTTGAGCTATATATACAAAATCAAGTACTTATAATTTTCCATATTTTATTCACCTTGAAATGTTCTTTACTCTCCAAAAGTATGAAATTAAAGGCATTTATGTAATAGAATAATACAATACTATAAACAAATACAGATTTGAGATCTTGACCATGGCATAAAATCTAATCTCTATTTCTCCTGTGTAATTTTGTAATAAATGTAATAGATCTTTACATAAGGATATGGGTAGTAGAAATGTTAACTTGATAAAATCTTTAGGTTTCTGTTTTTCATTAGCACAAAGTCCATTGAAAGCTAATCTGAGGGCAAATACAAAGAAAATATCTAAATAAATTTAATAAAACTTTTCCTTTCAGTATAGTAGATTACTCATATTTGATATGGATATTGTATAAAAGTTTTAATATAAGCTTTACTATTGTGAAATGATTGAAATTATAAAAATCTTTGCCAAGAGCTGAGCAATAAGCTCACTGATTAGAGTTTAATCCATACATTTTCTCTGTACTGATAAAGAAAAATTCAAACTCCATATATATTAGTATATTAATATTACTAGTTATTAAATAAATCTGAACAATCTTACTCAATAATATGCATGAATATAGTAGTGTTACATCATCATGCAAGGTTAATAACAAAATACTATTTCAACTTCAGTTAATTGTCCACATCTATTTTTTTTTACCATAAATAGGAAAATATTTTTACCTGAATAACTCATTCTATTTATCATGCCATATTTCTTCACGTGCTACTTTCAGAGCTGACATCTAGTAAATAGGCCTGGGGAATATGTAATGAGTAAAAATTCTAACGCTTTAAAATGTGAATATAAGCTCTAGATTTGGGTTACTTGTTCTATTTTGGCAGAAGATACTTAAGGGTCAAAAAAATGATACTAGAGAAACAACAACAGCAGCAAATACTAGAGAAACAAATGACTTTTGTTTATGGGGGTATTGACACTTGTCAGTATTCAGGAAGAAATGTTTGCCTAGTGCCTAGTAAAAAGTGACATACATCAATATACCCTGTTTCTAAAACACTCTCCATCAATACTACCTACGTTGCTTTTTTATTTTCTAACAATCATTGCATAATTATATTTAGTCATTAAGACACAAGTCAAAATTATTCATTTTTAAAACAAGAAAACATTATTTGTATTTCATCTGAATATATTGCTTTGACATTAAAAAGAAACTGAGATTTAAAGCAAGTAGGATTGGATTCAACCTCCCAGTTATGGGGTAGAGATGGTCCTACTTGATATAATACCTGTCTAGCTAGGAGGAGACATTGAGTTTCCTAATACCAAAACAAAAAAAAAAAAAAGAAAGAAAGAAAAAGAGAAAAAACAGAAAACAACAAGAACAACAAATAAAACAGGTCCTACAACATGTTTTGTTTCCCACTCGGCAAACATCTTTAACCATGAAGCTGATTGGTAAGAAGCACCTCTAACAATTTTGGGATCCATGTCAGCTTTTAGAAGTACTTTTAAAAGGGCTATAGGTCACCTACTCACTTGATTTAGCATCAGCTTAACATTGCACACTGTATTTATCAAGTTTATTTGACCATCTACTTTTACAGATTACCTATCAGGACAAGAGTGTGGGAGAAATGTTTGGATTTGGAGTACTTAAGACAATGATCTAATTACTGAGCCAAATGTCAGTTAAGAGCAGAATTACCAGCAAAGTAAAGTGACCAACGATGGGTAAAAATATTGTTCTACAGGCTTCTCTCATGCAAGATTTTTGTCTGTAATATACTGATTTGGCAACCTCTTGGAGATTTAGCCATTGTTTACATATGTTTGACTAGAAAGTCAAGACTCTTAATTAATTCAAGCAAACAAATGAAAATTCCCATCATTGTTGGGGTAGTTGCAACAAGAATTACAAACTCTAATTTTCAGCAGAGATATTAAGTTATTCTGGTTGGACTGTAAGCCAGGAAGACAGACTTCCAGCTAATCTGAATGTAATTCCCATAGCAGTCCAATTTGGGAACTTTGGCCATCCTACACCCTCTTCACTGTGTCCTGCCTTGCTGGTGAAACAGTGAACCCTCCTCTGGTTGAGGATCATGTTAAAGTTCCTATACTTATTGACACTGATCAATTTTCCAGAATGTTCTCCATTAATTGTCATCATCCTTTACTAAAATCATAGTCATTCTCATTGGAAAATAATATTTAAAATTGTTACATCTCAATTCACTCAAATATTTATGGACCATCTACTTATACCAGATCTTCTGCCAGGTTCTAGAGGAAATTGAATCAAATAGAAAAGGCTTGTTTCCTTTATGTAAGCATTCCAGGGCCAATCAAATCCTGGATCTTAGACGGTACAATTCAAATAGTTTATTTATTTGATGGCTTTAGGGAATCCTATGAACTTAATACAGATTTCAACTGCCCAAGAAGGAAGGAAAAACAAACTATAACCATGTCATTCTGGTCACCAAATCAGTTTTATAGCTATTTGCAAAATATATTTATTCTTCTTAATAATTAGTATATTCTAATTTTAACTGATTTTCCACCCTCGCCTCACCACTTGAAGCTTTCTTGCCCTGGATTTGGGACTTGATTAGTGGTCTTACAATTCACCTGGATGCTGTAACTGGAATTCTTTCTTCCTTCCTCCAACTCCTCTTTCCTTCTTTGTATTTTGGGATAAGGTTTCACTATGTAACACTCAGGATGGCCTCAAATTTATGATCATCTTGCCTCAGCCTCCTTAGAGATGGGATTACACTGTATACCAACATACCTAGCACTTTATTGTATTCTTTAGGGTAGGTCTTACTTCAATATGTTTTAAGTACAAAGATTAGAAACTACGACTCATATTTATATCTCCAGACAACAGAAAATTTGATCAGTAAACATGTTTGACAAAGCATTTAGAATGAAGAAATTGAACTTATAACTTAAATGTTTATTAAAATTTTAATTTATTTCCAATTCATATAAAGCCAAAAGTTATATATCAATAAAAGTATGTTAGAAGAATTTACTTAATGTTGTATCCACAAGGACTAGGCAACACCATACTCTAAAAGCAGATTGATATTATTTGTTTGATGAGCCATTATTACCTATTCAAAGAAACTTTGAGAAACAAAAGATACCACAGAGTACTAGTGGCTCATGCCTGCAATCTTAGCTATTTAGAAAACTGACATAAGGATCAAGGTTCAAAGCCAGCAGGTCAGGAAAATCTGTGAGACTTAGCTCCAATTATGCACCAAAAAGTCAGAAGTAGAGCTGTGGCTAAAGTGGTAAAGCACTAGACTTGAACAAAAGTGGTCAGGCACAGTACCCAGCTCTGAGTTCAAGCCTCAAACCTAGCACAAAAACATGAAAAAGAAGAGAAAGAAAAGAAGAAAGAAAGGAAGGAAGGAAGGGAAAGAAAGAGAGGGAGAAAGGGAGGGAGGGAGGAAGAAAGGAAGGAGGGAGGGAGGGAGAGAGGGAGGGAGGGAGGAATAGAAGAAAGGAAGGAAGAAAAAGAAAAAGGAAAGAAAGAAAGAAAGGAAGAAAACAGAAGGAAAAAACATAGCTTAGAATGAAAATAATTACAAAGAAATTAAATAAAACTATCAGGTAACTGAATGAACTGAACAAGATTTACTTTTGCTACTTTCAAAACTATAATAAAATAATAGAATAAATATATAAAACCTTATAATCAACTATCTAGGTCAATATATAGAGAGTTGGAAACTGGCAACCCCAATCTAAACAAATTGAGATATGATAGGAAATGCCTTGAACAATCTGAGAAACTATACTTCCCAGATCAATTTTTTAAACAGTAAAAAGAAACTAAAATCATGGAAAACTATTACTAATCCTTGGAGAGAAAGGAAAATTAAGGGAATCCCAGCTTACCAGAAGCAGAAGCAGAAATCTAGAGCTAATGTCCTCAGCTCCAAATGAGGAACACTTAAATTATAATATGTAAATTTCTTGGGATTCACTGTCCATAAGTAGCGATTCAAAATTTAGGGGGCCCAGTCCTATGAAAGGAGCACTTTTAGGAGTTTTACTGTCAAGAGTTTCAACAGTTTCTTTTTCTTTTTTTCCGGGTATGGGGCTTCAACTATGGGCCTGGGCACTATCCCTGAGCTCTTCAGCTCAAGGCTAGTGCTCTACCACTTTGAGCCACAGAACCACTTCTAGTTTTCTGGTTTATTCGAGATAAAAGCTTTGAACCACAATCCTCAGATCTCAATCTCCTCAGTAGCTAGGATTACAGGCATGAGTCACAGACTCTCAGCAGCTTTGACAGAACGGTTAAAAAAAAAAAAGAAAAGTACATTTTCTCTTACTTCTCCAATCCATAAGAAGAAATGAAAGCTGAAGTCAGATCCCATCCCAGGGCCAAAGATAGAAGAGATTATTAAATGCTTCCCCTACGCCCATAACTAACCTGGTATCACTTGACATTCTGATTAATAGTAAGGGATTATAGTTGAATGAACTGCAGTTCTCATATATTATTTGTGAAGGATTCTCAAGGGAAACCAAATGCAATGCAGGAGTCAGAAAAAAGGATACAAGTTTAGCCTTCCCTTGACAGTTGAAGAAGTCCATTCCTTGCAATGAAAAGCAAGAAAAAGAAATGAAAATTTTCTCAGATAAACAAACATGGAGATAAAATGTGTAAAATACTCCAAATGAAGACAGGCAGAAAAAAACTAGAAGAAGAAAAAGGTTAGAATCAAAAGAACAAGATCACATAAAATAGATTTACAATAGCTTAGTTTATTCACATTCCAGTTGCTATGAGAAAGATCTGAGAGAAACAAATACCAGAGAGAAACAATCTATTTTGCCTCACAATTTCAGAGGTATCAAAAGAAGCTGATTACCTTACTTCTGGGGTCCTGTGGCAGAGGAGGTTGTACACTTCAGAGCAGGTGGGTAGCAGAGAGAGTTAAGGAGCAATAGGTTGACCCATTGTAACAATGAGATGTACAAGACACTATGTTGAAAACGAACCTTACAACCTGTGGGGGGGGGAGGGAGGAGTTAGGGAGGTGGGGAGTGAAGGGATGGTAGGGGAAAAACAAAGGAAGAGGTAACAATGCTTGATAGGAAATGTACGTTATTCATGTAACTGTAATCCCTCTATACAGTATCTTTACAATAAAAAATATATACAAAAAAATTAATAAATGTTTTGTGAATTCAAACAACAACAAAAAAAGAGCAAGCCTGAACTAGCAAGCATCCTCCTTCTTTTAACTGGGCCCCCATCCTACTGCATGATGTTTCTTACATTCAGACAGTTGCTATCCTACAAGCCAGTCATCCCTGGGAATGCCCTCATTGACATACTCAAATGCATGATTTACTAATTTTTTAGGTGTCAATTTAGTGATCAAAATTAACCATTATAGAAACTGGATATGTGGCTCAAGTGGTAGAGTGCCAGCCATGAATGAAAAAGCTCATTCAGACCACAAAGCCCTGAGATCAAGCCCTAGTGCTGATACACACACACACACACACACACACACACACACACACACACACACACCATCATACTTTAAATGATCTAAATATGTGAATTAAAGCTCAGATATTGCCACAATATTTGTGTAGATAGATGATAGATTGATAGTTCGATTGATCAATCCATAGATAGATAGATAGATCATGGTATGTATAGAGTAATGGCATGTAGTATATATTATCATAAGTAAGAAGAAACTAAATAATAATGAAATTAATTTACCAAGAAGACATAAAAACACTTAATATGCACCTGCCAGGTGCTGGTTGCTCATGTCTGTAATCCTAGCCACTCAGGAAGCTGAGATCTGAAATCAAAATACCAATATGTTTTGCACATCACAAAAACAACAATTCCTAGATTTAAAATTTGCATTGTGCTACCCAGCTCCTAGTCTTATACAGTTTTCACTTAGAGTCTATGGTAGATTGGTTCCTGGAATCATTAAGAAAACCTCATATTACGTGAAATAAGCCAGTCCCAAAGAAATTTAGGTCCCATGGTTTCCCTTATTTGTAATAATTAGTATACATATAGGATAACCTTATCAGATCAGCTGAAAAGCTCAAAATCTATGTACATATGTCTGTATAAGATGATGCTAAGTGAAATGAACCCCAAGATATAAATACAAGAGGTCTGTCTTTGTTGTTATTGTTTTAAATGTACTATGTGATTCTTTTTTTTTTGTTGTTGTTTCCTTTATATGTTCTTCCCCCTATGGTATATCCCCTGTTGTCACTGTACTTGATTTTGGTACCCTGCATCTTATATATACATTTGTCTAATCTGGGGAGGGGAAGGGGAATAACAAAATGCTGAAACAAGGACACAGGATGACCCATTGCAATAAGGATACCCACAGGCCAGTATTTTGGAAATGACCTTTACAACTTCGGGTGTGGAGGGGAGAGGGGGAAGGAAGGGATAGTGGGACAACAACAAGGAAAGGGGTAACAATGATGGACAAGTAATGTACTCATTGTCTTACTCATGTAACTGTAACCACTCTGTACAACATTATTACAATAAAATAAAGTTTAAAATAAAGAATATTAAAATCTACCAGTAATGTAAAAATAGTCTTAAGGTACTAGTGAAGGGATAATACAACCTTATAAATTTGCAGCAGGCAAGAAGTTACCTTATATGAATCATTTAGAAGGTCTAGGAGAGACTGATAAAATACTGATTCACTTAAACATGTGACGAAGGGTGATGCCTTTGGTGAAATTTAAGACCGACACACATCTTCCCATATAGTTTAAACTATCTTTAGATTACTAATATTACCTAGCACAATGTAAATTATATATAAATAGGTGTTATTATGTACTGTTTATGGAAAAATAAAACAAAAAAATCTGTACAGACTTGTCAAAACAGAATTTTCAATTCATGTTTGATCTGTGGTTAGTTGAAACTTACAATGCAGAGTCTGAAAATATGAAAGGCTAATGCTTGATGAAAATAGGCTTCTACCAAAACATACAATTACAAATTTCAGAATATCAAAGATAAAGAAAGGTTCTGTAATGGTGGACCCATTGCAACAATGAGATGTACTAGATGTTATGTCGAAAAACAAACTTTACAACTTTGGCTGGAGAAGTGGGGTATGATGCAGGGTGGAGATTGGAAGGGATGGGAAGGGGAAACAAAGGAGGAGGCAACAATGCTTGATTCAAAAAAAAGTACTCTTTACTTTGCCCATGTAATTGTAACCCCTCTGTATGGTATTTTCACAATATAAATAAATAAATAAATATAAATTTAAAAAAGAAAGGTTCTGTAATTTTCCAAGGTACATTAAAAACAATTAGGAAGTATTTGGCTTCCATTTTTCTCCATAACATTGAAAACATCTTACACATTTTCTGCTAATTGAGTTTTCACCTAGAATTTGATAAACAAAGCCTAATTGTTTCTAATGTTAAATCTAATAAAGACACTTTGAGATATCAAAAGTTACAAAAAATAAGTTACTCCCTGCATGGTTTCTCTTGAATATTTTGGAGGATAATGTACTTATTAAAAAGAAAGAAAAATACAAGATGAAGGAAGATGTGGTCTCTGGGAGCCAAGGAACTGAACACAAAAGTAATGTAAAAATAGTCTTAAGGTACTAGTGAAGGGATAATACAACCTTATAAATTTGCAGCAGGCAAGAAGTTACCTTATATGAATCATTTAGAAGGTCTAGGAGAGACTGATAAAATACTGATTCACTTAAACATGTGACGAAGGGTGATGCCATTGGTGAAATTTAAGATTGAATCAAATCTCAGAAATTAACCTAATATAAAAACGGTATTACTATTCCCCTCAGAACAATGAAAATTACATAAGAAAGGAATCATTACATACATACTAAATGATTCAATTCAGACTCCTTTGAGAAAACCTAATGATATTAAAAAATAAATGTTGAATTAATCAACATTTATATGTGCCATATATTGCGTATTATAGGATTCTGTATTCATATGGGGGGATCAAGAAAGACAAAGAAGTAGAGAAAGAGAACTGAGAAGAGTAATGGGTATAGTAGAGTCAGAAAAAGAAAGAAGACAAAATTTACATTTTCTACATTGGAAATGCACTAAATAAAATGTTGACTAAAAATGAAGAACTTTTTATACAAGCAAAATAGGCATCTTATCCAGGGATATGAAACCAAATATCAAAATAATATAATCATATAAACTCATTAAAATGGACTTAGAACATTTATAAGATATGCTTATTGAATGTCCTCAGTGACAAGCTCTTTGCAAGTACTCTGAATGGGTACCTGATTGAATTTACAGGGTTTGGAAGGGATTTTAACCTCTCCATGTATAAACAAGATGACAAGATTCATCTACGACATTGCTATTTCAGAAAGAAGAAAATTTTGTATCTACAACTCATAAGATATTGTGAGAGATGGAGGGAGCTATACTTTTCAACATCCAACAAAATCTCAGCTTGTGTTTTGTTGATTCAGGTATGTTTTCCATTGGTCTTTTTTAGAACAACAGATGGGAGCAAGAACCCCAGGTGTGTGTGCTACTATGATGCTTGTGAGGAAATTGATTTTTTTCTTTTCTATAGGAATGAGAATAAAATTAGTACTTCAATATGTATCTCTCTTGAGTTCCTTGAACAAAATGACTCATTTTGTTGAAAGGTTTTGGCAAACTCCATGTCCTGAAAACACTATATTGAGTAAAATGTCATTTATGTTCAATTGCCTAAGTTATAAAAACTAAATGCACATCTGTGGTATGTAGGAAATGCTATAATGTGTTGTTGCCCCTTTGCTCACTATAATATTTATAAAGAGTCATATTTCTAGCTCCCAATCCTTTATGATTGTCTGGACTCAGCTAAAGAAGCATTTCATCTTTAGTTAGAGAAAAGAGGATTTTTTATCCATTGTTAACTCATGGCTAACTACAAATGTTTAGCTGTAAACTTGAATGAGTCTAGTTAGTAAGACTAAAGATTGTAATTCACTATAAAGTTTACTATAAAGTTTTCCTTTGCTTCCTTGCTTTCTTCCTTTTCATATCCTCAGTTCTACCTAAATTCCTTACTTTCCTGAATTAAAATCTCTCTGCTTTACCACCACTTACTGTTACCAATGGCCAGTGCTTCACTGGTTTTCACCGTCTTGAAAATGATGCACATCTGTGAGCTCTTGGGTCATCTTTATACCTTGTATTATTTTCTATGCAAAGGCATTCACCAGAGATTTATTATCTTCAAAGAAATAATTTCTTACATCATAAGAACAGGACTTCAAAGCTCATTCCTTTGAAAAATAATTTGTTTCCCAAGTAATTTGTCTCTTAATCAGCAATAAAGAACTGCTCCAGGAAAGTTAATAATACTCCTTGAAATTCTATCATCACCTATGTCCAATAATTTTTATAACAATAAATAGGAAAACCTTGAGTTCAAGTGCTATTTGACTTAAGTCAAATTAGTATGTGTCAAATGAACAAAATTCAACAGATTCTTCTAACAGCTTATACTAAGTTTGGATTATAAGTGAAATTTGATTTCAGAAAGGAAATTTAAGTCCATAGAATTACATCTCAGTGACTAAAACAAGATTACAAACTCTTTCTAGTGAAATTCTATGGCTTCCTATAATGCAATTTTGACATATTTAGGCTCCATTAAAAATCTAAGCTGTTACAAAAATTGTTCATATTCATTTTTATTATTCATTTATTTTGGAAACATATCTACATTACAATTTCATATAATTTGAAAAATTCTCCCTAGGCATTTTTCAAAAAGAGTTCTTTTCACTCACTAAAAACAGAAAACCAAATTGACTTCTGGATGTTTCTATTTTTCCATCCGTATGTAAAGTTTTATTGGGAATTATTGCCACTTGAGTTTGTCAGTTAAAACTTCTCCCAAAGGGAAGCACTGAACTCACAATTTAAAGACATCAGTGTTCCATCAACCATCTAGCTCTTTACATGTGACTAAAACAGTAAAAAGGACTACTTCTTATATTAAAGAAAAATATTTGTTTTGACTTAGAGAGTTTATTATGAGGCTGAAAAATAATATCTGATTCAGTTCATGCAAAGGTACATGGGTTAATTTGTATGTTTCATTTTCTGAAGAACTTCTGTAAGAAACACATACAATTCCATGCAATATCAACTTAAATTAATTATTGATATGGAACAAATTCCATGATATTAGAAACAGTTTTTGTGTTCATAGCCAATTCTGGGACTTGAAATAAGGACTGGGTTGATGTTCCTGAGATTTTGTGCTGAAGGTTAGCACCCTACTATTTGAGCCAGATCGTTATTTTTGGCTTTTTGATGGTTACAGACAAGAATGGCATGGATTTTCCTACCCAGGCTGGTATGAGCCTTGATTCTGAGATCTCAGCCTTCTGAGTGACTAGGATTATAGGCATTAGCCTTTCTGGAGATGGAATATCAAAGACTTTTCTGTCCAGCTGCCTTCAAATAGCAATCCTCCAGGTTTCAGCCTCCTGAGTAACTAGGATTATAGATAAGAACCTCCAGAATCTGACTGGTCTTCATGATTCATATTCATCCACCACATTTTTCTCACAACAAGTTGACTCTGTGTGAGATAAAATCACATCTAGCAGTTATATAGCTTATACAGAATGTAGTTTCCTTAAAGTATTTTCAGTTATAATTTTGTTTTTATTTGAAAACACTAAAACAGAAGGGATATAGTTATATAAGTCAGGCACAGAGCATATTTCCTTTTGGACAATGTCACCCCTTTACACCAGTTTTTCCCTCCCATCCTACCTACAAGTTGTATAGTTCATTTTCAACATAGTATCCAGAGAGTACCATTGCTGCATTTGTTTACCCTTTGTCCTTTCATTTCTATGTCTCTCCTTACACTTTGAAAGACATATAGACAAACAAGAGGAAAAAGAAAAGAGAAAAAAAGTTCCATATTTTCATTTCCTGGAGTTCATTTTGATAAATATTATTTTGTAGGATCGTATGCACATAGGCATTCTGCCTTTCTGTTCTTCCCCTAAAAGTGTCCTCCGTTAGTCTCACAGTACGTGACTTGCTAGAGACCTGCATAATTTATTATGTCCTAGTGTATTTTAGATCTAACTTTCACAAATATGAGAAAACATATGCCATTTATCTGAGCTTGGCTTACTTCACTTACTACAATTTGTTCTAGGTCCATCCATTTCCCTGAAAATGATATATTATTATTCTTTCTAATGGCTGTGTACAGGTACCATATATTTTTAAATTAATTTATTTTATTGTCATTATAGAAGTGATATACAGAGGGATTACCATTACATAAGTTGGGTAGTGAGTACATTTCTTTTTTTTTTTATTGTGAACATACTGTACAGAGGGGTTACAATTACATGGGCAAGATAATGAGTACATTTCCTATCAAGCATTGTAGCCTCCTCGTTTGGTTACCCTTCACATCCCTTCCCAGCCTCAACCCACCCCCCACCCAATCCTCCCCCCCCACCACCAAAGTTGTAAAGTTCGTTTTCGACATAACAACTTGTACTTCTCATTGCCGCAACGGGTCCACCTGTATCCTTATTTAAACGACTTGTTTTTCCCCTTCCCCTCCACAAATTATACCGACATCAAATACAGTGAAAGCAGAGGTAATACTATGGGGGAGGGACATACAAGGCAACAAAGAAATAATCTTATAAATGCATTAGAAACAAATGCATGAAAGAAAAAACATTTAAATACATATCTTAGGGTTCATTTTCCTAATATCACCTTATCTGACCTTTTCTGCTTGACTCATACATATACTAGATATTGCAAATAAAGGAAACCATGGGACCTATGTTTCTTTGGGCTTGGCTTACTTCACTTAATATAATTTTTTCTAAGACTTTCCATTTCCTAACAAATGGGGCAATGTCATTCTTTCTGATGGAGGCATAGAATTCCATTGTGTATATATACCACATTTTCTTGATCCATATCTACTGAGCGGCATCTGGGTTGGTTCCATATCTTAGCTATGGTAAATAATGCTGCAATAAACATAGTTGTGCTGGTAGGTTTAGTGTGGTCTTGTTTGTAAACATTTGGGTAAATGCCCAAAAGTGGGATTGCTGGATCATAGGGGAGCTCTATGTGGAGTCTTTTGAGGAACCTCCATACTACTTTCCAAAGTGGTTGAACAAGTTTACACTCCCACCAACAATAAAGTAAGGTTCCCTTCTGTCCACATCCCCTCCAGCATCTGTTGTTGTTAGAGTTCTTGATTTTTGCCATTCTCACTGGGGTGAGGTGATTGAAAACCCAGAAATGAACCTACAGACCTATAGCCATCTAATCTTCGATAAGGGAGCTAAAACAATAGAATGGAAGAAAGACAGCCTCTTCAGTAAATGGTGCTGGCAAAATTGGTTAACTACTTATAGAAAACTAAAGCTAGATCCTTATATATCACCCTGCACAAGAATCAACTCCAAACGGATCAAAGACCTCAGAGTCAAAGCAGACACTCTGAAAACATTACAGGATGGAATAGGAGAAACCCTAGGGTTCCTTGGCACAGGCCGAAATTTTCTTAATAGAGACCCAGAAACACAACAAATCAAAGAAAAGTTGGACAAATGGGATTGCATGAAGTTGCCGAACTTCTGCATGGCAAAGGACATAGCTAGCAAGATCAATAGAAAGCCTACGGATTGGAAGAAAATCCACTAGCCATACAACGGACAAGGGTCTCATATCTAAAATATACTTGGAACTCAAAATTAAACCCCCAACAACAAATCCTCAAAGAAACAACTGCCCAATAAATAAGTGGGCGAAAGACTTAAAGAGAAACTTCTCTGAAGAAGAAAGAAGGATGTCCAATAGACACATGAAGAAATGTTCAACCTCCCTAGCCATAAAAGAAATGCAAATCAAAACAACATTGAGATACATTTCTTTTTGAATAGTGTCTTCTGTATCCTCACTCTCTCCAGTCCTTTCCATCCCATCTCTACTCACAAGTTATATAGTTCACTTTCACCAGTGTCCAGTGAATTCCATTGCTGTACCCTTTTTCAAGTTCTGTACCCTGCTCCCAGCCTTCCTGAAGATATTCACTTGAATGCACCATATATAAGGAAATAAGGACAGAATCATCAGAAAACAAAAATATAAATCAAAAATTAAAAGAAAAAAGTAAAGTTCTTTTGTTTCTATATCTTGGAGTTTATACACACACACACACACACACACACACACACATGTTTCTCTTATGAGTACCCTCTTTTTTTTGTTTGCTTATTTGGGTGGGAGGTCTGGTCTCGGGACTGAACTCTGCCTGTGTGCTGTCCTTCAGCTCTTCAGCTGAAGCACCACTTCAGGCTTTTTTTTCTCCTTATGTGGTGCTGAGGAATCGAACCCAGGGCTTCATGTATGTAAGGAAAGCGCTCTACCATTGAGCCACTTTCTCAGCCATGAGTACCCTCTTTTAATCTCATTTTGTATATCTAGAATACTGCATAATTTATCATATCCCCATGTATTGTATTTAAAATATTTCTGCATGTTAGAGGAACCTGTGCCATTTGTCTCTCTGAGCTTATCTTACCTCACTTAATGTAGCTTTTGAATTTCTAGTCAGAGAAATAAAGCAAAAAAAAGAACATGAAATGGATTCCCATAAAGAAAGAAGAAATCAAACTATCCTTATTTGCAGAAGACATGATCTTATATTCAAATGACCCAAAACTTTCATCCTCAAGCTTCTAGAGCTGATCAACCACTTTGTCAAAATATCAGGATACAAAATTAACCCAGAAAAATCAGTAGCCTCTCTATATGCCAACAATGCACAAACAGAAAGGGAAATCATGGAAACACCTCAATTTACAATAGCCTCCAAAAATAAAATATCTAGGAATTAATCTAACCAATGATGTAAAAGATCTTTATAGAGAAAACTATTAAAATCTGAAGAAAGAAATCAAAGACAACACCAGGAAATGGAAACACCTCCCATGTTCAAAAATAGGTAGAATCAATGATGTGAAAATGGCCATCCTTCCAAAAATGATATGCAAATTCAGTGCAATCCCCATCAAAATGCCAATGTTCTTTATCAACATAGACAAAACAATCCAAAAATTCATATGGAACAACAAAAGACATAGAATAACCAAAGCAATTTTAGGCACAAAAGCAATTTGGGTACTATCACAATACTAGACTTCAAACTCTACTACAGAGCTATAATAAAAAAACAGTTTGGTATTGGTACAAAAAATAGGTTAAATATTATTGGATATTAAAGGACCCAGAAATAAAATGATACACTTACAGTTATCTCATATTTGATAAAAGAGCTGACATACAGTGGGGGAAAATAGCCTCTTCATGCAGTAATATCCATTCAAAGTGCATCAAAGACCTCACTGTCAGACATGAAACTTTGAAACTACTGCAAAAGAGAGTAAGAGAAACATTACAACTTATTGGTATAGGTAGAAACTTCTTGAAAAGAGTCCTAGGCGGCACAGAGAGAATTGATAAGTGGAACTACATCAAAATAAATGGTTCCTGCACAGTTACTGACATAGTTACTAAACTAGAAAGACAACTAACAGACTGGGAGAAGACCTTTACTAGCAATATATCAGACAAAGCCCAATATCCAATTTATAAAAGAATCTGAAGAAACTAATCCCTCCCAAGCCTAATAACCCAATCACTAAATGGTCCAGGGAGCTAAGGAGAGACTTCGCAGAAGAAGAAAGAGGGGAAAATAAACACATGAGAAAATGCTCATAATCCCTGGCCAAAAAGCAAATACAACCCAAAACCACTCTGAGATTCCATCTCCCCCAGTTAGATTAGCCAACATTGTCAATTCAAATAACAACAAATACTGGTGGAGATGTGGGGAAAAAGGAATTCTACTGCACTGTTTGTGACTTTGTAAACTAGTACAACTGCTCTAGACAGCAGTCTGCAGTTTCCTCAAAAAGTTAAACATAGACCTTCCCTCTGACCTAGCCATAGCACTCCTGGCTCTACCCTGAATATCATGAGTCAGGATATATGGACACCTGCACATACATGTTCATTACCCCACTGCTCACAATAGCCAAAGTATGGAGACAGCCCAGATGCCCCACAATAGATGAGTGGATCCAAAAAATGTGGTTCCTATAGACAATGGAATTTTACATTGCCATTAGAAAGAATAAAGTAATGTCATTTGCAGAGAAATGGAAGGTACCACATTTTTTGGATCCATTCATCTGTTGTAGGGTATCTGGGCTTTTTGCACAACTTGCCTATTGTGAATAGAACAGCAATGAAAATGAATGTGCAAGTGTCTTTACAGTATCCTGGCTGTGATAATTTTATAGTTATGTTATAAAATGCACAATAAAAATTGATATTGTTATAATTTGTGGAGGGGAGGGGAAAAATCATTTAAATAGGGATACAGGCGAACCCAGTGCAACAATGATATGTACAAGTCGTTAGGGGAGGATTGGGTGGGGGATGGGAAGAGGATGGGATGGGGGTGTGTGTGTGTGGAGGAGGTGAGGAGGATTGGGTGGGGGGGCGGAGGGAGGATAAGAATGGATGGGAAACAAAGGAGGAGGCTACAATGCTTGATAAGAAATGTACTCATTATCTTGCCCATGTAATTGTAACCCCTCTGTACAGTATTTTCACAATAAAAAAAGAAAAGAAAAAAATAGTAAAATTTGTCCTTGTATCTCTTATATTTTTAATTAAAAACCTTAATTTAAACAAAACTACAAAATCAATGTACTCTGTTGTAAAAATATTAAAATAGTGGATATATGTCTGATCATCCATCATCCGTGAGGGTTAACAGCAAAGACCCTAATTTTTTGCATCTAGTGTTTTTTGTTTCTTTTTCCTTTTTGGTTTTTACTCTCATCTTGAAGTTTTAGTTCAATGGAAAGAGCTCATTACAACTATGGTTTTAACAATAACCTACTTTTAGGTCATTTATTAGCTATTTGTTGATCATTAAATCATTTGGTAGTAATATATCAAGAAGGTATAAATTCAGATTAATGTCTAATTGGGGCTAAATAAATTCCAGAACTGTATTTTTCATTCACGTAAAAGAGAGTGATGAACAAAGAAAAATATACATCTTACATTTTTGTGACATGAAATATGTTAGTCACACAATCTACTACTTGAACCAAGACAAGATTAAAACTAAAGCACCTTCAGATTATTAGGTCTGTATGGAAGTATGGAATTTAAAATATGCATAAACTTTTCTTATTTATTGGCCTTTCATTGTCTGGTATCCTCTTTAGGGTAGTTTTCTGGAATCAATTGTATCTCAAAAGATTTAACCTTAGATGATTTTTTCTGAATGAGGTCCTAATGTCTTAGAATTTCCTTTCTTTCCTGTCCAAAACAGGAAAGAAAGCAGTCTAGACTGTCATAAAAATGCATATATCTATACTATATATATAGTATATACACATATACTATATATGGGTAGGTACACAAACACAAGATAGACTGATATCCATATATCATCTAGAAAGATAGAGCAAAATGTTAATACAGACAGTAAAAGTCTTACAATTGACAGTCTACGTTGTAATTGCCTTAATAGGAAAGGAAGCGATAGGGCTCTGCTCCCTACTTTCAACCTCTGCAATTTTTCTCTTCTTTCTTAATACCAATTGCTTTTTGATCTTAGTTTTCTATCTTTCTTGATACAAAAACTTTGGAGTATGATATGATTGCATATGTAGAATAGATTTATCTATATATAGCTATGTAGAGATCCAATCTGTATCTCCCAATTTAAACTCTTGATTAAGATCACTTTAATTTGTAATCTAAGAACATTACTGTTCTGAAGCTGTCAGATTTTGCAAGAGGAATATTCTTCCTATACATCTTTCCTCCAGTTGGTCACCTTCACTTGCTATTTTTCCCCTT
This sequence comes from Dipodomys ordii, assembly GCF_000151885.1. Classification (NCBI taxonomy): domain Eukaryota; kingdom Metazoa; phylum Chordata; class Mammalia; order Rodentia; family Heteromyidae; genus Dipodomys; species Dipodomys ordii. The sequence goes on from NW_012267225.1 coordinate 24,348,339, forward strand.
ACATTTGACTGACAAGCAATCCTAATAGTGTCTCTTGTAAACCTCAACTTTTAAACCATTACTCTATTTGGAAAACCTTAACTCTTTGTGGGTTAAATTTAAATTAAGTACAGCTGAGCCTCTACAACTCAGAGCATATCAATACCTGAGTAAATTTAATAACTGCATCTGCCTCAAACTGTCAACACTTCAGCCAGTGTTAGACACAAGATACATGCATTTCTGGCCTATATAATTGTATCTTTCATAGTGAATTTTCTAAAACCTTTAGAGACCAAAGATGGAACAGAAAGATGGATAGAAAAAAATGTACATAGAATATTTTTGAACATAAAACGGTAAGAGATGTGAATAGATGTATTATTCTACAAAGCAGACAGACAAGTTTGGGAAATGAAAGAGTTAAATCTAGTAAAGAAGACTTAACTATAGCCAAGAGCCTAAGTTTATTATTGGATTATCATACTGTTTCTCAAAATAGCTAGAGATAGAAGATAGGTAAGAAAAATCTCCCTTACCTCAAAATATATTTTAATTAGTAATATGAAAGAATTTTAAGACTCTGAAAGGAAGAGTATCTAAAAATAGATTAAACATTAGCTTTCAGGTACCAATATGGAATATAAATTAAAGATGGCCTATGTTATCTTAAAGAGAAAGATGGTTTTATCATCATAGAGAACACAAATGATTTATACTGTTATATAATATTCATACTGTATGAGAGAATACTAATTGGATCCTCAATAGCTTTGGGGGAAAGAAACTCAAATTGTATTGCTCAATATAAAAAAAAACTTGGATTTAGCAGAAGAGTCTGATTTTTTTCATTAGACTCTAACTGAGCCATCAAGTATCTAAACATGGTAACATTTGATGAAACTGGTTTCAAGAGGGCAGACTACATCCAACATAGGATTCTCACCTCCTACAAGTTTTATAAGTAACATCTAGGTAGCATTTCACAAAACCAAGATAAATACTCTTAGTGATTCTGAGCATGACAGAAACCTGTAAGAGATTTAAGAATTGACTGAGTAAAGTTGTGCAGACTTGAACACATGCTAGCCTACCTCATCATAAGATTATGGAAATTTATTGCCAATCTGACACCAACAAGACTGATTTAATCTGTTAACAAAAGTAATTCATAGACATAAACATAAATATCAAGTAAAATAAATAAGAAAAACCAGATTTATTTCCTTGCTCAAGGTCATGCAGAGGTGAATGAGATATCTTAATCTGAATAGAAACAGTTGCGGTGGGTGTTTTGGAAAGAGTCAGATAGGGGTCTAGTTGTATACCTTGTGTATCATTCTCACCCTGAAACAGTGTAAATCCTTAATCTTACAAGAAATCTCTGCCTAACTATCCAAATAGAGTCTGTCAGAGGCAAAGAGGATCAAATACCAGCTGGAATAGAAAATCATCCAAAAAAACTGATTTGACGAAACTCAAGAAAAGACTGGGAATTGAAGCATCAAAATGTGTGTGAGTTTTTCCATTTCCTTGTGAATGGGGCAATGTCATTCTTTCTGATGGAAGCACAGAATTCCATTGTGTATATATACCACATTTTCTTGATCCATTCATCTACTGAGAGGCTTGGAAAAATCATATTAAGTGAAGTAAGTCAGACTCAAAGAAACAGACTCCGTGATTTCCCTCATTTGTAATAATTAGTATTTGTCTTAGATAGTCCTAGCAGAGGATCACAGTACCTTAATAGCTATGTACATATGACCATATAAAATGATGCTAATTGAAATGAACTCCAAGATATGGAAACAAGAGGGTTTTTTTTTGCTTTTGTTTTTAATATACTATGTGAAGTTTTTTTCTTTTTCTTTTTTTTCCCCTTTGTATATACATTTATCTGATTTGTGGAAGGGAAGGGAAAAATCACAAAATGGTGAGACAAAGAACAAAGTGTGAACCTATACAACAACGATACTCAAAAGTAAACATGTTAGAAATGAACTTTACAACTTGCGGGGAGAGGAGTCAGGGGGAAGGGAAAGTGGGAGAAAACAAGGGAGGAGGTAACAATAATCGACAAGAAATGTACTCATTGCCTTATTTATGCAACTGTAACCCCGCTGTACATCACACTTACAATAAAATTAAATTAAATTTTTTAAAAGTGTGTGATAGAGCTAAAAATAAGGAAACAAGTAAGAAATCAATAGAAAACAATAAGGGGAAATAAAGGACATCTAGTAACCATGAAAATAATCAGAATTGATTAAATATAGGAAGCTTAATGAAGTCCAAATGGAATAAATGCAGCAATCCCTTTTCAAATAGTTTCTTCTTTCTTTCACTCCCTGTTTTGTCACTGGCTCAATGGGGCCTTTGATTACAAAGCTTTCTCTAAATGAATATTCTGCAACTAATGATTGAGGTAAACTAAAATTCCAATACCATTAATTTCACTACCTGTAGAAACTGTCATTCAGAATAAACCAACAAAACTCTGATGCTCTATTACAGCTATGGATATGAGTAAGAGTCTTTTATATTGACTCACAAATACTGAGACTTCTGCCAGCACCCATGGAACACTGGAAGGCTAATTTAGATGGCAAGAAAAGCAAACGGTCAGAATCTTCACAGTTCTTGAAAACTATCACCAAACTTGATGGAAAGGGAATATTTTATAGATAATCTACTAGGAAAATAGCAAATGTACCCCCAAAATAGAGCTTCAAAATATATAAAGCAAAGATCAAAACTGAAAGGAAAAATAAGCAAATGCATTAATCATAGAGACAGATTTTAATACATCTATCTCAACTATTCACCAAGAAGAAAAACAGTAAGATCTGACAAACACAATTAACAGGCTTGACTTATTTAATTCAAAAAATATCATATCTAATGGTAACATAATTCACATTTTTCCAAGTATACAAGAAAGATTTATGAAAAGATCTCATAAGCTGGGCAAAGATGACACATAAACAAGTTATAAAAATGCTATTTTTAGATAATATCTTTTTATTAGTCTGGAAATAATTCAGAAACTAATTTTTTAATGAGGGAAAATTTTACTTTCTTTAAAATTAAAATAAATATCTAAGCAAGTTATGAATAAAAAAGTCAAAATAGGGGCTGGGGAGGTGGCTCAGTGGTAGAGCACTTGCCTTGCATGCATGAGGCCCTGGGTTCCATTCCTCAGCACCACATAAGCAAAAAGAAAATAAAAGGCAAAATAATATTTATAGCTGGATATGATGGTGCATGCCTATCATACTCGCTACTTTGGATACATTTTCTTTTCCTGTGTACCTGCAGTTCCATCTACACAGGAAGCATATTAAGAGATTCAGTATACAAGGCCATCCCTTGGCAAAATCCTATCTGAAAATATATATAGGCCTGTATGCAGCTCTAAAACAGTTAAAAATAAAGGGCCTGAATGTGGTTCATGTGGTAGAGTGCCTAACTATCATATTCATGACTCTAAATTCAAACTTCAGAATGCCAAATATATATACATGTATATGTATATATATAATGTGTGTATATGTTAACATATGCATGTATATATATTTAAAACTAAAAATGATATAGATATCACACATCAAAGTTTATTGGCTAAAGCTAAAGTAATATTTTCAAGACATACTGGCTTTTAATATTTATGTGAAGAAATAAAAGAAAGTGAAAAGCAATTACTTCCTAACATCAGTGTTACAGTGATAAGCCTGCATGCCTATCTTCAGTGGTGAGGGGTGATCTAGCAAAGGTGTAGCTCAGCCACTCCATGCATGGTGGGACAGGCCCTGGGGGAGTTCACTCATGGTGGAAGAGAGTAAGCTGGCACAAAGGCAGTTATCTAACCCTAAAGAGTCAGATTGGTTGTATGCCCATTCTGTAGGACTGACCAACTAGCCCATCTGCATCCTGTCTTTTTTCCATGCAGATGGACACTGGACACCTGATGATAAATTGGTGTTGTAATGGATATTTCTAAAACTGGCCCCAGGATGTATTTAAATTGAAAAAGTTTTAAAGAAGAATTTATTTATGTGATGTAATTTGATTTCTATGCTCTTTTTGCAATTGGGTGTATTTTTAAAAATACAAAAAGATTTTCCATCTATATTCTTGGTACAGCGTTAGTGCTTATAATTCTTGCATTAAGAAAAACTGCTAATTTCCTAAAGGTAACAAACTGAAAAAACATTTAAAACATTTTAAAAAAACAAAAAGGTAAATTAGGATTACCAAAATGATTGTTTAATTGCTATTCCAGTTGTTTTCCCGTATAGGTTTTTTTGTAACAGTTTTCAGCAGACCCACAACTTTGTCAGATGTTGTCTCTTAATAAGTTCCAGGTAAGGGGCTGGGAAGGTGGCTCAGTGGTAGAGTGCTTGCCTCACATGCATGAGGCCCTGAGTTCGATTCCTCAGTACCACATAAGCAGAAAAAGCTGGAAGTGGCACTGTGGCTCAATTGGTAGAGCGCTAACCTTGAGCTGAAGAGCTGAGGGACAGCGTTCAGGCCCAGAATTCAAGCCTCATGTCCAACAAAAAGGTTCCATGTTAGACCATGCTTATAAAACTACTTCCAATGACCATCTTTGTTGCTTTTAATTGGAATAAAGTGGCCATATGTATAAGACTCATTTATCTGAAAACTGGTTCGAAGCCAGTCCAGGCAGAGAAAGGTCCCTGCGAGATTGTCATCTCTAATCCACCAGTAAAGTGCTGGAAAAGCAGAGTGGCAGAGTGCTAGCCTTGAGCTGAAGAGCTGAGAGACAGTGCTCAAACCGTGAGTTCAAGTCCAGCAACCGACCAAAGAAAATGCCAAGGGTCCATTTATCCCAGCATGGAGAAAGGCACTCCTGGGACCCTGGCAAATGATGGAGCATCCTGAGGCAGTAAGCCACTGTTCAGATGGCAGAGGTGGTGTCAGATCCTGGAGTCATTTGTTGTGGCCCTTTAAAAATTGGTCAGAGCCAGGAGGTCATGGGAAGATTGTAAGCATGCCTAATATCCATGGCTATCTACCTTGTAAAGGGACAGGAACTTGCTAGTCATCTGTGATAGTAGTAAAAAGCTAAGGTTGTAAAATATGGGGGATAGTTTAAAACTCCCCTATATTTGCTCAAAGCTCTAATTGGCAGTAACTTTTGGGCTGGCAGCAGCCACCTATATTCTCCTATTCAGTAAGAAAAGCTGTGGACCTGAGATTGAGCCCCTTTTGAGATCTGTCTAAAGGCCTACACAGGTAACTTAGGTATGCGTAGGGTCACTAGAGATCACACTCCTAAGCCAGCAAGAAAGATGCTTTTTCAAACTAGTGTGCTAAACAACTACACTAAGGTCTGTGCATTTGTTAAAAGTTAAATGTTGTATATAATTTCCAGTTTGGAGTAAAATAGTGCTAATAACATCTCATCCTGGCAACCCACTGGTAAAATAGGCTATGGCTATAGGTTCCGATAGTCTGAATGCCTCTGAGTCTGCTTGAAGAAGTTACAGAAGATGGATCTTCACCCATCAACCCCCTTAAGATCAAGGGACCAGAGTCATTTTGAAAAATGAGGAAGGATAAATTATAGGAGGCATGGAAAAAATAGCCATAACTGTATCAGAAGACCCCTACTCAGGCAGGCAAGCCCACCTAGTCATCCGGAGTGACAGAGCCCACCACAACAAAATTGTTAACAAAGAAGCAACTTGACCGGTCAGGGCGGTAGCCTGACCCCTGGAGCTGATACTATGACCCCAAGCAGCCCGCATTCTTTGGTTTTTAAAGGCAAAATCCATGAGGTCGAACCTGGTCATGCACAGGTGACCAATGGGATCATAACACACACAAAGGATTGTACAGTCATAGCAGACCACACATAGGAGGCCAATAGGTGGAGTTTACCATAAGCATGTGCAAAAGGCAGAGTTTACCTTAAGCACGTGGTGTCACCAGTTGGAGCCAGATTACAACCTATCTGTTTTATTGGTCAGTCTCTAACTGAACAATCAAGGTGGGTTAGGTTGTTAAAGGGAGGGGGACCTAAAGGCATTCTTCCCATTCCAAGAACTGATATCCTTGGAGCTAAGGTCTACTTAACCTTGTTCAAAGGTTTTTTTTTCTAAAATCCCTAAAACAAAGGCAAAGCCTGGAAAGAAGCTGTACCAGCTCGAGTCTCCTCTCAGGGCCTACTTAATAACAAGTAGACACATGTAGAGACTGCACTTAAAACTGGTTATTAGCCCAACCCCTCTGTGTCTGCCTAGAAAAACCTAGCCTTATTTAATAAAATATCTGGTTATTAAAAAGTTGTCACCTTGGTAAATTACCCAGGAGGAGCCATTGCCTAAACTGCCTTAAAAACCAGTGGGGCTCCAGCCTGCAAGAGCCAGTGTACAATCAGGGAGGTAGTGGGAAATTTCACTAATGTCAGACCTTAGGCTAAGCTTCTTTAACCAGTTTGTGCAGAAATGGCAGGTACCTCAGCAGGAGGTGTGACTATCTACCCGAGCTGCTGGGAGACATTGCTGCTGCTGTTGAACCCATCTCTTCTAATCTGGAGATTCCTGTTTGAGTAAAGTTCAAAAACGGTCTGGCAGCATCTAGAGGAGACTACATCATCCTGACCACCTCCACCATGGTCAACATGGACTGGACTCCTTCTTGCCTGACTCCATCACCTGCAGCTGATACCTGGCGAAAGACTGTTTTGGATCTGCCTAACCCAAGACTTTGGTTGCAGGGCATTCTTTTGTGGGACATAGATTTGTAAATCATAACCTGCATGACATGGGGAAGTAGTGCAAAGTCCCCTGACTGTATGGGTACCAACCATATGGAGCCAACTTTTAACTACTGGAGACTCCATAACTTGCAGGGGTAAATGGCCTAAACAGAAATTTGATCCTTTTACAGATAAATCTATGATTTGATTTCATGTACATAAGAAAAAAAGGAGAATGAAGTAAGGAGGTCAGGTCTGGCCCAGTGCCATATTGGCCACATGATGGATTATAGGTCTGGTATCTTGTCTTCATGCTGGGGGAAGGACCCCCCCCCCTGCTAGGCCATCACCTGCCTCACAGGTAATGGGCATGTCCCAACTCCTGGAGGCAGGGGCAGACACTTGGCTAATAGGTTACTGAAGCTGTCAGTCTGGTGCCTGGGACTGGGAATTTCCTGAGGATCTGCCCCCAGCGCTGATCTATTTAGGCCCGGACCAGCCTAGCCGGTGGACTCCATGCCACATGTGTCTCTGTGATCACATCCTGTGTCCTGTCCTCTGGCTTGTCTCCAGTCATCATGGAGTCCCAATTCAGCTTTCCATTGTAGTTGAATTGGCTTGTTGGTATTGTTCTTGTTATTTCTTTCCTCTTTAGCATGTTTCCTAGCTGGGTTATGTGTATTTGCATGCTGCAGGCCTTTGTAACAACTGGCGGCCTGCAGCCTGTTAACTTTATATTAAAGACTCCAATATTCTGTATTTTAAAATGTGGCTTCTTACAACATAAGGATAGTACAAAAGAGGAAAATTACAAAATTAGCAAAAGTATAAATCTTTTAAGTAGTTGTTAAGATGGAATCTGTAAGAACAAAGGATCCAGGAATGTATTTTAAGTCAAATGTATCCCAAGAATACAAGTACAGTTACTGAAGGATTGGTTCCTGCTTTATTCCCTAGGGTCAAGCAAAGCACCAGGTATGTGCTCACATGCTTGTCCACAGACAATATCCCCTATATCCAGCATTCCACCGTGGGCCTGGCCAAAGACATTGCCCTTGATCTTAAGGAGACCATAGCCCAGTTTTATTCTCTGCTTCCTTGTTAAGCTCAATATAAGCCCACCCCAAAATCCAGTCCCTTGCACAACCTCCAATCCCACAGGAAGATCCGTGCCCCTTGCTGTTCCTCAATAAACAGTCCTCACTTGTTGACAATTGAGTCCGGCCTATTCCTTTTCCATTCTCCTCCATTTTCCCAACTAGAAACTAATGCAGTTTACCACATTAAAACAACTACAAAAATGTTACACATGATTATCTCCATAAGTACAAAACACATTGTATTAAGTTGAACTTCTATTTATTGTAAGCATTATGCCCACCTAGATAGTGGAGGCCACCATATGCTCTCTCTCTGGGGGAAATATGGCTCCTCTAATAAACCTTGTAATAATCTTTCTCCTGTGCCTGCCTGTCTCCGCATAGTTCCCTGGCATGGGTGTGATGGATCCTTTCATTGAGCCTTTCATTGGTGGCTCTATGGGGATAGGTTCCCTGTGGATTTGCTCCCCACCTCCACTTCAGATGGGTGTTTGAATGAAGCATTTAAATACAGATTAAAGTAACTTTAGGAAAAGGGATTAAAAATGGCATCCCCTTTATGAAAATTTGGGAAGTTGTGAGGCGTGGCTGGCCTCCCAGACAAAGTTTAAAATTAAAATTGTCATAAAGGCTTATTTCAAAGTGAAAAAATATCTTAGTGATGCAGAGATGAAAGAGAATATTCCTACTATAATCAACAATATTTTAAAAATCTACAGTGCTGGGATGATATATTGAAATTTATTCAGATTAGGGCTGAGACATGCTTACTCTCACAACCTCTATTCAACTTTATGCTAGGAGCATTAGCCAAATAAGTGAAAACAAATAAAAGAAAAGAAGAAATAAATTGTCATAATGATAAAATTCAGGTATGCTTACCCATAAAATCCAAAAGAATCCACCAACTATTAGAATTGATGGATATAATTAGCAAGATCATTGGGTATAAAAATCAGTCTCCAAATATTAATTGTATTTCAATATTTCAGCAATAAACAAAAAAGAAAAAAAGAAAACACTCCATATATTATAGGGTCTAGAAACATATAATACCTTGGGGGGGGAAATCTAACAAACATTGTACAAATTCTTACAATGGAAACTGTAAAACATTCGGCGAAAATTTCAAGAACTTAATAAATGAGGGACAGGGCAAATTTGTGAACTAAAATATTCAGTATTAAAAGTACTAATTCATCCCAGTGTGAAATATAGACTCAAAATACCTCCAGTCAAAATAACAAATCTAAGTTAAAAATAACAAATAACAAATCTAAGTTAAAAAAAAACTAACAAAAGCCGAAGTAAAGCTGATGCTAATACTTATTGTGAAGTTATGTGCCTTGTTCTCCAGCAGCAAAGGCACAGAGATCCATGGCAGAGAGAGGTAAGCAGTCAGTATTGGCCTCCAGGGTATTTAGACTACTTGCAAGAGAGTAATTTTCTTTTTTTTTTTTAAATTTTATTTTATTTTATTTGTGAACATACTGTACAGAGGGGTTACAATTGCATGGGCAGGATAATGTGTACATTTCTTACCAAGCATTGCAGCCTCCTCCTTTTTTTACCTTTCCCATCCCTTCCCAGCCTACCCCCCCTCCCCCCCATCCCAATCCTTCTCCTTCCCCCCTCCCCCCCACCTCCTTCCCCCCACCCCCGCACCGACGTTGTAAAGCTCGTTTTGGACATGACAACTTGTACTTCTCATTGTTGCATCAGATCCACCTGTATCCTTAAACAACTGGTTTTTCCCCATCTCCTCCACAAGTTATACTGACATCAAATATAGTGAAAGCAGGGGTTATACTGTGGGGGAGGGACATACAAAGCAACAAAGAGATAATCTTATAAATGCATTAGAAACACATGCATGAAAGAAAAAACATTAAAATACATATCTAAGGGTTCATTTTCCTGACATCACATTATCTGACCTTTTCCACTTGACTCATACATATACTAGATATTGCAAATAAGGGAAACCGTGGGACCTATGTTTCTTTGGGCCTGGCTTACTTCACTTAATATAATTTTTTCCAAGTTTTTCCATTTCCTAACAAATGGGGCAATGTCATTCTTTCTGATGGAGGCATAGAATTCCATTGTGTATATATACCACATTTTCTTGATCCATTCATCTACTGAGGGGCATCTGGGTTGGTTCCATATCTTAGCTATGGTAAATAATGCTGCAATAAACATAGTTGTGCTGGTAGCTTTAGTGTGGTCTTGTTTGTAAGCAGTTGGGTAAATGCCCAAAAGTGGGATTGCTGGGTCATAGGGGAGCTCTATGTGAAGTCTTTTGAGGAACCTCCATACTGCTTTCCAAAGTGTGGACAAGTTTACATTCCCACCAACAATGAAGTAAGGTTCCTTTCTGTCCACATCCCCTCCAGCATCTGTTAAGAGAGTAATTTTCTTAAATAGAACTTAAAAAGAAGAAACAAGAAAAATTTTCTGGACCCTGTGATGCCCTGTGGTGAATTGCCCTAGCTTCTAATGGTGATTGTACTTGCATTCCTGAGATATTTTCGACTTAGAATACATTCCTGGATTCTTCGTTCTTACAAATTCTTTGGTAACTTCTGCTTAAACTTGTGTTCCTTAATTTTATAATTTCTCTCTTTTGTACTGTCCTTATTAGGTCTTGAAATCATGCTTTGTTGTTATTCTCATAATGAGCATTGTATGTACTGTATTGTTTGATTCTTATACTCCTGGAATAAATCAATTCATGAGGCTAGGTAGGGTGGGAGGCCTGGGGAGGATGGCAACATGAAGGTCAGCTGATCCAGGCCTTTTCTGCCAAGCAGGACCATGACAAGAATGATTGAAAGAAGTAGAAGCTTCTGTCCATGCATCTGTCACCTGTTGCAACTCAGTACATTTTCTGAAAACCCATTAAATCAAATAGCACCAGTGCTAACACCAAGTCAGTTAACATTAAAAAAAAATTAAAAGGTTAAATTGAACTATATTAGAACTAAAAATTTCAATCCATCAAAGCATTATTAGCAGTAAAAAAAGAATAACCACAGAGCCTGGACACAATAGATATATCCAAGGACTGACCCACTTTAAGTAAATGCAGTCATGCTGTATAATGACATGTTGATCAATGATACATGACAGATGACATATACCACAGTACTCCAATAAGATTACAGTGGAGCTGGCAGGTACAGGAAGAGAACTGAGCATGGTGTCTACAAAGGAGGACCTTTGAAGCTGACTGCTGGATACCTAGACTCCATTAAGAGAACAAATGTTTCTTGCTCTCTTCTCTTTATTCTTCCATTATTTGTTCCCCTCCCTCCTTGGGAATAACATGAGGGAAATGTTCACAGATCCATAGGAAAGAAGTTTCCTTTTTCTAAATTGGAAGGAGAAAAGTCAAAATAGATTGCATTAAGAAATAGATGTACTTTTGTGACATATAAATATATGCGTTAGTTTGCTTCACTATAATAACCTTTTTGTCAGCTGTAGACATAATAAAATATATAATGAAAAGTAAAAGCTGGACATGAGAGGTTCATACCTGTCATCCTAGTTACTTAGATAATGGTTCGGACAAGCTTGGCAGACAAATGCAAGAAACTCCATTCTCAATCCATAGTTAGAAGTTTCTCCATACTGAGTCTAGTCCTTCTTGAAAGTCTGTTTGTGTTGATGCTTTCCACAAAGCAGATCTTTTAAAGCTTCCAGCACTTGGTCTTTTCTTGTTCTTCAAGATGGTAGCTGTGGGTTACAGATTTAGCTCAGTGGAAGAGCACTACCTGGGGGAGTGCAAGGCCCTGAGATTGGATACACATCTCTGGAAGAAAAAATAAAGATGGTAGATGTGGTGTAACAGAGCAAGCCTGACTAGACCAAGGAGAGATAATCATGGCATGTCTATCATGGAAAGTTATGTAGGAAGCGAAGACTAGGACAAATGCTAAGCCAGCCTAAGCAGAAAAGTCCTTTGGACTCTGTCTCCACATAGGTAAGTTGGACATGGTGGTGCACCCCTGTAATTCTGGCTACAAAAGGAAGCCTTTGAAGTAGGCAAATTCTGGCTCAGGCTCTGTCCTGGCAGGAGGCAGAACCCTATCCTAAAAATAACTAGTGAAAAAAATGGCTAGAAGTGGACCTCAGTAGCATCCTGCCAACCTAGCAAGCATGAGGCCCTGAGTTCAAATTTTAGTAATATGAAATAGTAAGGAAGTAACTAAATAAATGCAAATCTATTCTTGGGTAAATAAAAAGATTATAATAGAGCTGAAAAACCCCTACTGATACAATAACCTTTCTAATGTTACAGTGTAATACACTGCTCTTGTATTTCTGGTTATGTTTATGTTAAAGTAACTAGCTTTCAGTCACATAAAAGTATATAGCACACGCAATTATATACAGTACAGAATACTTGATAATGCTAGTATGTAATTATGTTTCTATGTTGTGTATTTGCCAGAGTTTTAATCATTGTTCTAGAATGTACTACTTGTAATCATTTTTTAAAAAAAAAACAACATTTATTATAACAGAGCCCTGTATTACTGGTCTCTTGATTACATAATTTTCTCTTACGTTTGACTTGATCTCATGTTGTTTTGTTCATAATGGCCCTTAAGTGGACAAAATCCATTGCTAATGTTGCCAGTGAGAGGCCACATGAACAGATTTCTCTGGAAACAAAAAGAGAAGTGATTCAGGTTTGTGAAAAGTAGAAAGTTAGTGATGATTATCTCTCTCTAGTCAGGTTTACTCATTTCTACCACACCTACCATATTTTTTCTTTTCAGAGCTGAGGACCAATCTCAGAGCTTTGCACTCCCCAGTGAGTGCTCTTCCACTGAGCTAAATCTGTAACCCACAGCTAGCATCTTGAAGAACAAGAAAGGACCAAGTGCAGGAAGCTTTAAAAGATCTACTTTGTAGAAAGTATCAAGATAAACAGAATCTCAAGAAAGACTAAACTCAGTATAGAGAAATTTCTAACAATTATATGTCTGAATTAAAGACCAGACACCAATTTCTATCCTGTCAGCACCCTGACAATAACAGCTGAAGCAAAAGTTTATTTGCAATGTTACTAGACCTCAATTAGACAATACATTTCAGCTATTTCTGGGTGTATAATGACTCAAAAACCATCATTTACTAATAAGTGATGAGCCTCATGGGAGCTGATAAGAAGAAAAATCTCTAAAAACTTTAGATAACTTGATTGTGGAGATGCAGTATTTTACAGAGAAAATCTTTGATATATGAATAAATCTCCCATTCTGGAAATGGATGCCTGAAAGCATCCAACTATATGGAGGCCTTGTCAGTGGTATGTGTACAAACACATATCACTGCTAGGCACTACAGGAATAGAGAGAAGTCATAGATAATCTTGCTCATTTTCCATGCTGTACCAGGGAGATGGGGAAGAGATAACACCCCTTTCCAGATTTTGCTTATTGTTGATAGTGCTCTTTTTATTGCTTATCTTTGCACAAATAGCAAAATGCTGTTGCTTTCTTCAACCATTACTCTTTGATCCAGCTGGTAGATGGAAAAAGGACTTATGAAAGCTTGAAGACCTAGTACCTAATAGCCTTTGCTTAGGCTATTGCTGAAACCCACAAAGATACCAATGTGATTCTGGAAGGATTTTAACATCCAATGAGAGACTACAACATCTAAAACTTCCCCAAGAACCCTTCTTGGGCTTTGAATAATGTCACTGGGAAGTGGATAAATGGCATCTAGAATGGGAAACTCCAGAGGTTTGTTCTCAACTTCTTTGAGTAGGCTGAGAGAAATAATACAAATATAGGTAAAGACATTGAAGAGCTCCTAGAGCTTTTCCTGTCACTGACTAAAGAGGAGATATTGTAACTGGATCAGGAATGAGTGTATGAAGAAAAAGAAAGAGAAGAGGAAATTGCTAAAAAAAAATCAAGAAAGTTCACAGTGAAGGATTTAGATTTTTACAAAGCTCACCAAGCTTCTTTGAAAAGTTTAAAAGCAGACCTAATTTCAAAATGTTTTGGATAATGGGGATGAGTATCCATGGCATATAAATTGCATTTAATTGAATTTTTGATGTAAAAGAACAAACGAAGCAAGCCACCACAAATACTTGTGAAAGTGTAAACTGATTCAAGAAAAGATTCAGGCAGGAATGTTAAGACAGATTCTAGAAGTCTTTGTCATTTCATGAGAGGACAGCTCCATGTGTGTTTGTCCCCAATGACCTGTGCTGTGGAGTTGGGAGACAGTATGTTGATAATCTTGACCTAATGTATGTCCAATGTGGGTGGTATGATTTAGTATTATAAAAAAGTTTACAAATTAAAACTCGTTAAAACAAGTTTTATAAAGTTATAAATGCAGACAATACTTCTGTACAGTTCATCAATCTTTTATACTTTGTGTCTATTATAAAATAGACACAAGTTAAAAATAAAAACATTTATAAAGTAAATTTCAATAACCTAAGGTTAATTAATTTATTTTTAATGATTTTTTTATTTTATTGTAAAAGTGATGTACAGAGAGGTTACAGTTACATATGTAAGGTAATGAGTACCTTTCTTGTTGAACAGTGCTACCCCCTCCATTTTCTCCCACTTTCCATCCTCCTAATTCCCTTTCCCCTCAAGTCATAAAGTTCATTATTTCCCACATAGTGTCTAGTGAGTATCACTGTTGCATCAGTTCATCCTTTATCCTTCGTTTGACCATTTTGTTATTTCCCTTCCCTTCCTCAAATCAGATGTATATACAAGACACAGAGTACTAAACTAAACACAGTAACAACAGGAGATAAAACAAAGGGGAAAAATGAAAGAAAAAGTGAATAACATCACACAGTACATTAAAAAAACTTTTATTTCCATATCTTGGAATTCGTTTAGATTACCATCATTTTATAAAGTCATATGTGTGTGTGTATGTGTGTGTGTGTGTATAGCTATATATATATATATATAACTATTGAGCTATTGCAATCCACTGCTAGGGCTCCTTGGCAGAGGTCAAACTTCCTAAATAAAGATCCAGAAACACAACAAATCAAAGAAAGGTTGGATAAATGGGATTGCATTAAACTGCAGAGCTTCTCCCTGGCAAAGAACATAGCTAGCTAGCTAAATAAAAAACTCACAGACTGGGAGATGATCTTCACTAGCTATACAACAGGCAAGGGCCTCATATAAAAAATGTACATAGAACTCAAGAAATTAAACCCCCAATAACAAATCCTCAAAGAAACAACCGTTCTATTAGTAAGTGGACTACCAACATGAAGAAATGTTCAACTTCTCTGGCCATAAAAGAAATGCAAATCAAAACTACATTGAGATTCCACTTTACCCCAGTTAGAATGGCCATTATCAAGAAATCTAATAATAACAAATACTTTCAGAGATGTGGTCAAAAGGGAATAGTGTCAATTGGAGTGTAAACTTGTTCAGCCACTCTGGAAAGCAGTGTGGAGGTTACTCAAAAGACCAAACATAGAGCTCTCCTATGATTCAGCAATCCTACTCCTAGCATTTACCCAAATGATCACAAATAAGGCCACACTAAAGCTACCAACACAACCATTATCATTGCTGCATTATTTGCCATATGGAACCAACTCAGATGCCCCTCTGTAGGTGAATGGATGAAGAAAATGTGGTTTATAACAATGGACTTCTAGTCTTCCATCAGAAAGAATGACATCATAAGGACATGGATAGACTTGGAAAAAATCATATTAAGTGAAGTAAGCCAGACCCAAAGAAACATAGGCTCGATGGTTTTCCTCATTTGTAATAAAGTTCATTTATTATGAAAGAAATAAATGTCTATAATTTAGTGCAGTCTAAATGTGCAGTGTGGATAAAGGTATAATGTGAAAAATCAAGTCTTCATCTTATCACTTTAATCACTCACTCACCTATCCAGAGCCACTTCCTGCCTTGCAAGCTCCATTCTTGGTAAGGGCATGACAAAAGTGTACTACTTTACAACTTTTATACTTTACTCATGTTTAGATATACAAATACCATTTGTGTTACAATTGCATATACATTGCAGTAACATGCCACTCAGATTAGTAGCCTAAGAATAGCATGCCATATAGCATGGATATGTAGGAGGGTTTACCATTTAGTTTTCCCTAAGTACACAACAATGAAATTGCCTAAAACTGCATTTCTCAGAAAGCATTCCTCTCCTTAAGCATTATATACCTAAAAAATTAATCAAAATAAAGAAAGTCAAGGAAGGGAAGGAGTTGGGAGGGAGAGGGAGAAAGATGAAAGGGTGACATTTATCAAGATGCATGATGTTCATGAATTACTTTGTTGAATGTCAACTCCTATGTACAACTATTTAATGATAATAGTTTTTAAAATCTACAAAAACTGCAATTCTAAATTACTAAAAAATGTTTAAATATAACAAGATTTGAGCAGACATTTTATACATGAAGTCATTCCCATGACAATAAAATGTCAATGGAGGCTCAATTTCATTAGACATCAAATGAATGTAAATTAGAACCACGATGAGATACTATACTGCACTATGGGTCTATCATACAGAAAATGGCAATTGTCATCCAATACTACACTATGGGTCCATCATACAGAAAATGGCAATTGTCATCCAATAAGTGAAGTAAGATAAGCCTTTCTACATGTTTGTAGATGGTGAAAATTGATACAGAATTCTGAAGCATTTAGTTGTGGTGCTGAAGACATGTTTTCTATAACCCACAATTTCAGTCTTAGGTTCATACACAGAAGTGTTCACTAGATTTCATTGATAAGTATATTCAACATTATACTATTATAAAATAGACTAAAAAATAACACAATCTAAATACTCATCAATGGTAGAATAGATGAGCAGATTGTTGTGTATTAGAAAACTAAATAAAACATTGTAAAGATACAGACTGAAATCTTTACAACCACCCACAACAATATGGCTGAAACATACACACAGTAAACGAAGCCAGACACACATATTGAATATGCTTCAATTTATGTAAACAGAGCTGCCCCTAGAAAGTATTATTAAAACAAGAGATGACAGTGCCATTTGGGCTATTCCACCTGTGACCTTTGACTAAGTCCTATGAGGTGAACTTTTCCATAAAGCTAGTCTATGTTGTAAGAATCCAGAAAACTGGTTATTCATATGGTTTAAGCTAATGATGGAAAGGAGAGTGTGTATGTTGAAGTGCTTGAATATTCAGAAGTGTCCTTTGGATGCCTTGCAAAATTCAGCAAGCTATATTAATATTAATTATAAATTAATAGTTTTCAGTTTGCCAGTAAAATAAAAATAAAAACTATTAAGTTCCTAGAACAAATGACTATAAAGGCATGTACTAGACAGAGGAAAAACTCTGTTACTTAGCAATATAAAAGAAAACCTGGATAAATGGAAAGCTGTAACATGTTAACGTTTGGAAATCACAATATAGTAAAAACATCCATTTCCCTTGATAGCTATGTAACTTTAATCTATCTTGACCTAATGTATAAAAAAGCCATTTTTAGAGCAATTGACAACTTGATTTTGAATTTTTATTGAATCAGAGCATCCAAGATAATTCTGTCAATGAAGGACAAAAGCAGTTTTATTCATAGTAGCAATATTAACTAGTAAAACTTTTAGTATTTTGACTCCAGGGCCATGTGTAATTAGGAATTTAGTGTGTATCTCAATTCTGTCATAAAATACTATATATTACATTAAATGGTGTAAAAAATTAAAGTGATATGAATATAGACCCTTCTTCATACTATTCATTATATAGATTATAAATAAAGACCTTAAAGATGAGAATGTAAAACAAAGAAATACACTCAAGGAAAAATATGAGCATGTTTGTAATCATATGCAAATTTTTCAAAAGCTGTAATGGAATAAATAGAAATAATTTTAAATATAGATATTATGGCCTGATTTACAGTATGTACTACATGAAAGACAAGGAATTGGCACTTAGCATAACATTTTAAATTCAACAAGAAAAATAATTTATTCACTGAACAAATAGCATATACAGCAATCTCTAGAAGATAAAAATAGAGAGCAAAATATCAGTAAAGCCAATGGAAAAATAATATATTTCAGTAATAAATATGGAAATTAAAGTAAAACTCCAATGTCATTTCTTTATTCTCTAGCAAAAATATAAGATTAATTTTGTGAAGAATTGGTAAGAATCTTAGTCTCTCCTATTAAAAAGTGTAGCTTTCTGAAAATAAAATGGTAATCATTTTGAGAAGAATATGGACTATCCAATAACACTATTTCTCAGTACAGGTTTATCCTAAAGAAATACTTTCATATGTATTGAGACAAGAAGATTGATTATGGCATTTATTATACTGAAAAGAGGAAGAGAGAAAGGTGAGGAAAAGAGAACAAATAATTACCTTTAATTGAGTAGTAAATAGACACTAATTAAACATAGATAAATATACTACAGGTGTATACCACAGTAGTTGTTATAGTTACTAGTGTCCTTAAGACTGCATTATGCTGTTGAGAAAAATCTCAATATCTCTTCAAATCAAAGTATATAATAAAGTTGAAGAAAATTTCACATTTAATTTCAAAATGAAACTAATAAATATGAAAATATGTACACAATAAAATATTTCCCTTTGTATAAAAATATTTTACAGAAAACATTTGAGGAAGTGTCTAGATTAAATAAACACAAAGAATTGATGGTAGTAATTACCTTGGAAGAATTTGAATAAATCAGAATTTAGTAGAAGTTGCCTAATAAGAGGAGAGTGGATTTCTAATATTTTAACACCACAGTATTCACCACCAAGGATTTTGCTTTTGATGAAGTTTCTTTTCTACAGTCCAATAAAAAGAAAATACTTAGATGACATTGAAAAGTGGAATCTAAGTTTAAAATAAGTAAAAATGAGGCCAAAGTAGTTGTTATATCCTTTCATGGAAACTGATTGGTTCAAGATACAAATAAAAACAAATGAATTACTACAATTCAGCAAACTTTAAAGTGCTTTTATAAAATGTGAAAGTGGGAAGATGAAGGTTCAGAGCACTGTGGCTTCCTCGCTACTAATGAAGAAGCCCAAGAAATGTTTGCCATTGCAGATGCCAACCTGAGGCCAGCCAATGTAATCCTGCCAGCACAGCCTCAAGGGAGGGAAATAATAAAGCCATAGCTGCTGATGCCAGGTGCACTGACATTTTACCACCAAAAGTTTTCAATAGATTTGCCTTAGGCTAAGAGATATCATTGTTATTAAAAAATATTTATATACTTAATAAAAGCAAACACAGTAGAGGAAATATGGTTAGAGTAAGGGACTTATTTTTTAATTAATTTAAACTTTCTTTTTAGAATTCTTAATTTTAAATAAATGTGTCTAAATTTAGGATGTACAACATTTTATTATTTTGAAATTGTGGAATTGCCAAAATGAGTTACTTAACATTATGTAATTATCATTTTATGATAAAACACAATTCCACTGTTTTAAAGATTATTTAGTTATTCTGTCATAATGTTTTTATAATTATAATCACCAGTTGTAGTATACTAAAGCATTCCTAATGTCCACTCATTCTTATAAGGTGTTCTTATTAATGTGTTTAGAATGGAGTCAAGAAAGCATTTAAAGAGCTGAGAATGTAGCTCATGGAGAAACTGCTTGATAGCATGTGCAAAGCTTTGGCCATAAACATAAACACACATACGTTTATTGTGGTGTGTGTGTGTGTGTGTGTGTGTGTGTGTGTGTGTGTGTGTATTATATATTATCCTGGATGGCAGATCTAGGAAGTGATCACTTCAAAATTGTTTTAGAATCGTGTGTGTATAATAAATATATATTATAGGTAGAATTAAGCACCTGAAATATTGTAATCATTTCTCTAATTCCTCTCTTAAATGACTACCAGAAAATGGGGTCTTCTACTCAAAATGTAACTTTCAAATGACAACATCAGCAGTGTGAAATTTGAAGGTACAGAGACAAATTCATTTCTGTAACTGCTATGCTTGCTGCAAAAAGCACTGTCTTTGAATAGAAACTTTAAAATAGAGGCTCTTTGTCATCTTTTTTTTCTTCTGCTTTACATTTCGGCCTCGTTAACTCTTCTAGGAGTTCAAACACAGTTCATTCACTTCCTCCCTGTGTCTCTGCTCTTTTTAAAGCCAACTGCGTTCTTCCCCTGTATGGCCTCCTATGAAGATTTGACTTTCCCCATCCCAATCAGCCTCACGGGTACTGACTCCACCAGAGTATTACAGAATCAGCCAACTCCATGCTCATTTGACAAATCTGTTATGAGGCTAGTCAACAATTGCCAAGGATGGTATTTTTATGTTCCTAGATACCACTCAGACTTAATAAATTACATAAAAAATACTTCATTTGTATCATCATTGTGTACCAATTTCATGGCTATTCACACTCTTGATTATTTTATAAAATGATTCTTTCTCATACAGTGCTATATTTGCATAATCTAAACAGATAGAAAGTCTGTATGCCACATACTGCAACCAGAATGTGAATTGTAACTTAATCTCAGAAAAATACCTGCTGTGGCTATAGCATTCATTCACTTAGCAAAAAAGTATTTTTGTAATTTAAGTTCTTCTTGCGGTAAGAAACAAGTAGTAAATAAATAATTGCCAAACTCAAGAACATAGAAAAAATGATCACAATAATACTTCTGAGAGATTTTTTTAAACAAAATTGCTTTCTTGGAGAAAAACATAAAATAGACAAACTGTCACTGTATAACAAAACAGAAGGAAGGAAGATGCAAATATGGAATAAATCAGACAAAAATTTTAATACTTAAGAACTAAAACAAAAACAGGACAGATCAAACCCAAATTGAGAGTTCAGCTGTAAATTCTTCATGAGATATGCAATTGTTATATAAAATATTTTAAAGTGTGAAAGTTAGCTATCTCATTTAGTGACCTTATAAAATTATGTATTTTAAAGCAAACAGAGACATTCTTTTAGAAGTCAAAGTGAAACCAGTTAATTTCATTTTGAGCTATTAAAGATTAACTGCTAAGGGACTTCTTTCCCTAAAAGCTACAAGAGCAGTCAATATGTATGAAAATAGAACAAGCATGAATTCCTCAACAAAATGGGCACACAGCAAGCCCACCCTTACTTACAGGATGTAATTTCCAGACTGCAGCATGGAGCCTGGGAATTCAAAGGGAGCCCAGCAGTCTGCTGAACAGACACTGGAATTGGAGTGGACCAGAGAGACTAGAATCAGAGGACATTGAAATCGTTGAGTCCTCAGGAGATTTCTCTATTGCTCTATTTGTGGGAAAACCATGACAGAACCCTCACAATGCCTTTTTCCAAAATACACTAGCCCATTACCAGCCATAAAGTTAGAACTAATTAAACAAAAGACTGACTGGATAAGCATTACCAAAACATAAAAAAGAGGAGGCTTGAAAGAACCAGCAGATCTGAAGTAACTTTACTGCATATAAGAACAGAGTTCCATGTTCTTTAAAACATTATAGAAACATCCAAGAGGAAAAACATATTCTAGAATGCAAGCTTCTTAAAGTCACCAGCCATCTAAAGATGAAGTTTGATATGATCCATACTTAAAATTCAATAAAAGCAGCCTCACAAATGAGAAAAGACAAAATTTCAGAAAAAAGTATGCATGCTGTTAGTGTGAATGCGCTGTAAAATGTGAAATCAGATAGAACGAAACTATTAATTATTTTAAAAAAATAGGGCAAAGCACTAAAGGAAAATTCCAGGGGTGAAGACCCAAAAGTAAAGAATGAAATAATAAACAAGTTAAACATCAGGTTACTGAAATGGAGCAGAACTCACGAAAAGCCGAGAAATCCAAAAGGTAGTTTAGCCTGAGACTTAGTAAATATGATGTTTTTGAAACAGGAGGTGTGAAAGGTGTTATAATAAATAGACAATTTGGGGGATGTCTTTTGTTTTGGAAATTGCTATTTGCCACCTGCGTGAGGCCCTTTCTGTACACTGTCACCTGTGTGTGGCCTCTTGGCTATGTAAGTCACAAGGTGAGACAGCATTGTTGCTACACCCTGCTACCCAATGGTCACCATGGCTAATGAAGACCCCTTGCCCTTTTTTAAAATCTGAGTTGGTGGATATATTTGCAGGAAATATATTTGTTGGAGCCAGGATTCTATAGTGCTGTATATGATGAAGAATGTGGAGGAAAACACATATATGATGTAAAGAAGAGAAGGGACTATTAAAGAATAGACTATTAAAGATGAAAAAACGACATCAAACATTGAACAATGAAAAAATCTTAGAACCACCATTGGAAATGTGACAGAAATCACGATAAAATGAAGGTCAAAGTGACGAAAATTTAACCAAAATTCCTCAGTGGCCTGATACGGCAATAACAGGAGTCCAACCTGGCATAAGCAGAAATCTGGAATGAGAAGAAGGAAATACAGGTAAAGAATTTCAAGAGGGGCTGGGAAGGTGGCTCAATGGTAGAGTGCTTGCCTTGCATGCATGAGGCCCTGGGTTCGATTCCTCAGCACCACATAAGTAGAAAAAGTCAGAAGTGGCACAGTGGCTCAAGTGGTAGAGTGCTAGCTTTGAGCTAAAGAGCAGAGGGACAGTGCCCAGGCCCAGAGTGCAGGCCTCACGACCGACCAAAAACAAAAAAAGAATTTCAAGAAATACTAGTGAACATTTTTTTTTTGCATTTGATGAAAATTATAACAAACACAAAACACATTAAATGTAAGTAACCTAGGGTCTTAGTTTGGATAAATAACGTTAAAATTGCATAAGTCACCAATATAACAGCAATACTCACAAAACAATATGTTGGAAATGAACTTTATATCTGAGGGTAGGGGCACTTAGGGAGAAGGGAAAGTAGGAGAAAACCAAGGGCATACTCACAAGAAACATACTCATTTCCTTATGTATATAACTGTAACCTGCTGTACATCACCTTGACAATAAAATTAAATTTTAAAAAATTGCATAAGTCAGATTTATTCTCTCCATAGTAAAAAGCTGTATGTTGACTATAAAGTACATACAATTAATCACATTATTATTTCTCCTTATATTTTTGAATATCATCATTTGACTTTTCAAAGAGAAATAATAATGTACAATTACTTCTAGTGTTTACATTTTTTTCTCCTGGTTTTAGCTTTTGAAATATTGGTCATATGATTACCCAACAGTTATCATTTTTATTTCTCTTTATAAAGATTCCTGTTTGCATCTTGCCTATGTAAAATACCAACTAATGGCTATAGAAACTTTTTTAAAATAATATACAAAGAAGCTTGTTAAGAAGAATAAAACTGAGGCTATGAAGTGCCAAACATTGATTAGAATCCTGGAGCCAGTTAATTCTTATTTGCAATAAGTAAAAGTGTAGAATATCTTATTGAATAATTTGCTGATTGCATAGCTACCACATTTGATTTTATTCTGTCCTTTTGAATTCATGTATCATTATATATTCATTGGTCAAATAGTTTCAAGGTATAAATTAAATTTCAAAATTCTTTTAAGGAATTCATTAATGGTTAAAAACATCTTAAAGTTTAGAATATTGCTGGAGACACACAATAGTAAGTCAGTTGGAAATTAATAAATTACATCAAAATAAGAATGTGGGAGGAAGATACCTGGCTCATTTGGTAGAACATGTCATAATTGAGAGGAGAGGCTCTGTGTTTAAGACTCATTCCTGAACAAAAACAAAGCAAAACAAAAAACTATGTTGCATGTGACACACTTGAATATGAATGAAGCCTTGAATTCAATCCCCAGTGCCACACACAAAGTTATAATTATAGGAAGATAACTAAACCATACTTTCTCTTTGAGTAATTAATATAATTAGAATATTTTACTAATAAATATAGAGTTTTGTAGATGCATAATCTAGTAACTTTATTCCCTGAGTAAAACCAAAAGATTTATAGAACACTTATATTTTATAAGCAATCTAGAGGTTGTTGAAAGTATGCCAGAGCATGTGTGTAAATTAGGAAATGCTGTTCCACTTTATATAAGGAATTTAAATATTCACAGATATTGCAGTTTATGGGGAGGTAGTGGAAACAATCCTGTGTCAATATGAAAAGATTAACCCATTTCTAACAATTTGTGAAATACTCACAAATTTAAATAAAATGAAATGTAATGCGTCATATCTATATAAACTTTATTCCAACAAGGTAAATTTGACTCATCAGAAAATCCATCTATGTGAAGACAATTTTATAAGGCTGAAAGACAATGCATAGCTTAATAGAGAAAAAATGGAAAATTTGTTATTTGTTTGATGGGGTAAAAACCATCAAAATAAACTGGAAAAAAAGGGAGCTTCTTAGCATCATCTTATATGGTCATATGTACAAAGCTTTTGACCTTTCCTGCTTGTCTGGTAAGATTATCCTAGACTATACTAGTTATTGCAAATAAGGGAAACCATGGGACCTATGTTTCTTTGGGTCTCGCTTACTTTACTTACTTCCTAACAAATGGGGTGGTGTAATGCTCACAAGAGATTTTTTTCTTCGTTGCTGTTGTTTTTAGTGTACTATGTGATTCGTTTGTTTCTTTTTTATGTTCTTCCCCCATGGTATAACACCTGTTGTAACTGTATTTGATTCCGATGCCATGCATCTTGTATATACATTTTTCTAATTTGGGGAAGGGAAGGGAAATAACAATATGCTGAAACAAGAATATATGTTGTCCTATTGTAACAATGAGACATATAAGACACTATGTTGAAAAGAACTTTACGACTCTGAGGGACGGGAAGGGGAGGAGTTGCAGAGGTGAGGAAGGAAAGTACAGAAGGGGAAAAACACAATGCTTAATAGGAAATGTACTCATTACATTATTTATGTAACTGTAACCTCTCTGTATAGTATCTTTACAATAAAAAATAAACAGGAACTTGTTAAACTTAATGAAGAATATCAGTGAAAAATCAATAGCTAGCAAAGTACCAGTGGTAAAAGGCTGAATACTTTCTTCATAGACTCATAAAGTAAGGGAAAATACTCTCTTTCTACTTAACATCATACTTGAGTTGTGTCTCATTTCACTAAGGTATTAAAAGGAAATAAAAGGGAAACTTGAAAAAGAAAAAATAAAAATTTATTTATAGACAACAACCTCATGTAAATAGAAAACTACAGGAATGTGCCGACTGTTATTATTCTATTAAGTGAATTTACTAGGTTTGCAAGATCAAAAAAGAATTTGCAAAACTCAGTGCAATTTGCATAAGGTAGCAACAAATAACTGAAAACTGAAATGAAATGCTGTCATAGTTTATAAAACCAAAGAACCATGAAATATGCAGAGATAAGGAAAATATTTAATATTTATTTCAAAATCCATAGAAGAGAATGAATGGACCAATGCACCTTGATTTCTACCTCACATCAAATAAAAAAAAATCACTTGAAATGAATCATGTTTTTAAATGGTAAAACAAAGACTTCAATCTTCTACAAATGAGAATAGGTACAAGTGCTGAGGTTTAGCTCATTGGTACAATTGACACATTGACTGACTAGAACAGGGGAAGAAAACTACTTGAAGGTTTTACTTCCTTTAAGACCAGATTTCTTTGAGGATGCTTGTTGCCTTTACTTTGTTTCAAAATTATTTAATTGATTCAGAATTGTCAGATCCTGGCTAATACATTTGGGAACAAGCTAAGATGCATGAAGTAAAACAAATCAGTGGTGAAAAAACATTTGAGTATCTCATAAAAACACAACAAAATGAACAGATTAGCTACTGGAACTTGTAATGACTAATTAGACAACAGTTTGATAAAAATCTAAATATACTTTTAATTGCATTTAAGGAAGAAATTCCAGGAAAAGATGAAATGCTGATAAATGAGAAAAAGCTACCAGCACAACTATGTTTATTGCAGCATTATTTACCATAACTAAGATATGGAACCAACCCAGATGCCCCTCAGTAGACGAGTTGATCAAAAAATGTGTATATTTAGACAATGGAATTCCATGCCTCCATCAGAAAGAATGACACTGCCCCCTTTGTTAGGAAATGGAAAGACTTGCAAAAAAATATATTAAGTAAGCCAGGCCCAAAGAAACATAGGTCCTAAGGTTTCCCTTATTTGCAATAACTAGTATATGTCTGAGTCAAGCAGAAAAGGTCAGATAAGCTGATGCTGGGTGAAATGAACCCCAAGATAAGGACTCAAATGGTTTTTCTTTCTTGCTATTGTTTCTAACATATTTATAAGATGATTTTTTTTGTTGCTTTGTATGTCCCTCCCTCACGGTATAACCCCTGTTTTCACCGTATTTGATGTTGGTATAATTTGTGGAGGGGAAGGGAAATAACAGATTGTTTAAATAGGGATACAGGTGGACCCATTGCAACAATGAAATGTACAAGATGCTATGTCGAAAAACAAACTTTACAACTTTGGCAGTAGGGGGGTGAAGTGGGGGAAGATGGGAGGGCAGGGATGGGAGGGGAAACGAAGGAGGAGGCAACAATGCTTGATAAGAAATGTACTCATTACCTTGCTCATGTAATTGTAACCCCTCTGTACGGTATTTTCACACACACACACACACTTATTAATAAAAAAAAAGTACTTCTCTTGCTCCTCTTGGGTTCCATTTGAGGAATTCTAAGGAAGTTCTATGGGAAGCAAAGATTAATTCTGGGTTGGTTGCAGATTTTTAAGGAAGGACATGAAGATGCAAGGATTATCTAGAGATTGCAAGGCTAGCTAAATGATTGGCTATCTCCTGAAATTAATGAAACCAGCAAAGCAGATCTGGGGCATCATTGGGGAGAAAGGAGTAATCACTCAAAGTGGGGTTTTCATGGCATTTTACAACTGCAGTGTGACCTTAGGAGATATGACATTGTTAACATTGCAGCTGGCTTTATCTGTGTCTATCCTCCCACTCTGATTAATGGCCAGGCTTCTTCTTGCTTTTTTTAGTCAGAGCTTATGTTCACTAGTTATTCCTAGATAGTTTTTGTCTTATTCACTATTAAAAGAGTAGCAACTTATATGCAAGATTACTTTAGAAATTTCATTGTATGGTCTCAGTCCCATCACAAATAGAAATTAAACAGGAAGTAAAATAAAAGGAAGGATGAACACAAATGTTAAGGCTTATTTGATCAGATAGAACATGTAAATAAATACAAGTTTCATATCATTGATTAGGATTAATTGAATATTTCAAAGTTTTCAATTTATATTGTGTTTACACAAAATTAGTTCTCAAATCTAAATCGATTCACATTAAGATTTTAAAGAAATTATGAAAATGCTCACTCTAAATTTAATGCCTACAATTTAAGTATCCACAGATAGTAAAGGCATATAAAAGAAAACAGAAAATTTTGAGAGATCAGACGTGTATAGTCCTGGCACTTTGTGGGTAGAAGCAGGATTGCAGGGTTGAGCCCAGTCTGGACTATATAGTGAGTTCCAAGTGGGCCTTGCTTCAAACAAAGAATAGAAAACATGAAAAGGAAAAAAAAGCAGAAAATAATTTGAAGAGTACCACCCAAATCTAGTTAAAGTGTAGGATAAAATCATAGTAATAAAATGGTGTGTGTTAAGTAGAGGAATAAGCAAATCATCACCTAGTAGCATGAAAAAGTCCAAATATAGACTAATGTATTTATAGAAACTCAGTAAGTGAAAGAGATGGCATAAAAATTATTGGGGAATGGAGTAGTTATTTAACAATAGTTGAAGGGAGCTACGGCTCATTAAAGTCAATTCCTATGTGATAGCATATGTAATAAAAGTTCCAAGTCAATTAAATATTTAGATGTTGGAAACATCTGCAATCCTAGCTACTCAGGAAGCTAAAATCCAAAGGTCGCAGTTCAAAGCCAGCTCAGACAGAGAAGTCCATGACATTCCATCTTAATATCCAAAAATCCAGTCAAGATATATGGGTCTAGTGGTAGAACACAGTAAGAGCAAGCAAGTTGATTGACTGTGTGACACCCTGGTATTAGCATAAAAGAAAGACAAAGGAAAAGGAAACCAATAAGGGAAGGAAGAAAAAGAAGGAAGGAAGCAAAGAAGGGAGGGAGAAGGGAGGGAGGGAAGGAGGGAAGGAAGAAAGGCAGGAAGGATTAACCTTGATGCCAAAGTTGTTCTTCATAAGCTTCAGGAAATGCTACATGGAAAATAAAGTATCTCAGCTAATTAATATTGTAAACTGAGGGAATTTGAGAACTAGTAGTTAGGACTCTCTAACTTTTCCAGATATGAGTCCTGAGCCACTCGTATGAAAGGCATCTTTCTAACTCTCAACCTCTCTGAGACACTAAAGGGAATCAAGACGAACAGGTCTTGCTAAATTTCCCTCAGTTATATCTAGCTCATTTCCTTTGTCTAAATATATTTTTCACAACTTTCTACTTTTCATTAAACTAATAAAAAATATTTAGAATTACCTGTTTTTGTCATTGCCTTCTTGAGTTTTTGTGTCACATAAAATTCATATTAAATATATATGGGTATTTTTACCTTGCTAATCTTGCTTATATTGCAAAGATATTTTTCTTCTTCTATACTACAAATATAGTGGGCATATGGGAGAAGTTATTAATAATAAAAGCCTTAGAACATATTGACACAGTATGTTATTTATTTATAATATATACTTCAGTATAAATAAACAAAATATAAAAAATACAAAATAATACATCTTTAACAAAGGGATAGTTAGAAATTGAATAATTTTCATTAATCAAACCACAAACTGCTTATATTTTCAAATATCTGAATATTTTTCCTCCTTGACTAGAGGATGTGGTTTATACAAATTGACTCATAGCTAGTAATCTGCTAAAAAAGTACGGGTCTCATGGAAAGACCTATTTTCTTTCATGAGATAGACATTTATTCAAAATAGTAGTTGAAAATTGAGGAGTATAATTTGAGAGATCAAAATATTATAACCTTTCTGCCATTTCTAAGATTAAAATGATAAATTGAAAGGATTAATAAATGTTCTATCCAGCACTGACAAAGGATCTGTAGCATTATACTGCTATTTAGACTGATACCACTTATAAAAATTACAAAGGCTTATAAGCCTTTTGTAATACACCCATATACCTATAGGTATATTTTCTATTTTCTTCTACTCTTAGAAGCTAATGATCCCCTTATTACCAAAAACTATTAGGCAGCAATTAAATATAGAAATCAAAATCTGAGAATGTATGTGACCTTAACCTTAACATTGTAAGAAAAAAGGGTGTCTTTTCATTAATTTCTGCTTGATAGAGGACTTTAACTACAATTACTACAAGAAAGATAAAATCAAATGTTTAAACATTTTGCAAATTCTAGCTACCTCGGCAAGGATGCTTTTGTCTTTTGCAGTGTCATTCTTAGCTTAAAGCCTCCTGTGTCTTTCAACAGAAATCTTGACAGCTGATATTTTCTTCTTTTTAGTTCTACTTCAACTGCTAATTGCATATTTACAATCCTTCAATCAAGAGGAAAAGAGAAACAGATTAGAAAAATTTTCTATCTGTCAACAACACCCTGTACTATAATGAAACATCTACCCATTAAATATAGAGAACTTCATGGCATCAATAATAAGTGTTATGAAGGGCATAAAGGTATTATTAATTCTGAGAGAATGAAGAACTGGAAAAACAATAAGTCATTTTGACAGTTGCTATAAAGACTATTACCAAATGTTATGTTTACTTGACTAGCCTCAATTTATAAAACAAGACCTACAAAAAATACACTTTAATCAATTGAGATAGACTATTATAAACAAGTACTAATGGACTAAAGCTTTGCTTCCCTTCTTGATGATTGAATTGTGACTGCACTTTTTAAAATTAAGGTAATTACTAATGTGGGCAGTTGAGATGCATTTTTTGAAGAACTTAAATCAATGAACTAAAACTGTAGAATAAATTTAATGAAAAGATGAATGTTTCTTTTTTAAGTTAAACTAAAGATGCGTGTTTAAGTACATTATGTGATTATCTTCTCAAGAAGAATTTTATAAAGGTATTTGTTTATAATGCAAGTTAAAGAACAATAACAGATTTAAATCCTCAGAATAATCATTGGCTAAGTTTCTCTAACTCATCTGTGAAATTCAACTCAGAACCCTAGAAAATAGTCTTGACTTTTGATTGGATTTTGTTTACTGTTAAAAAAATATTTAGAGGATTTGATCATCTAAAAAGGCCCTTAAAGTTTAGATGATGAATTGAATATTAAAGGATGGCTAGCTAGCTACTATTTTTTAAATTTTTCTACTGGGCTTTTGCCAACTCATTTGCAAAATAGATTTCAGTTACATTGTTGGCTTTTTTAACACGTAAATTATTTATTGTTAAATTCATTCTAGAAACATATGCTTTTTTTTGGGGGGGAGGGTCCGGTCGTGGGGCCTGAACTCTGGGCCTGGGCGCTGTCCCTCAGCTCTTCAGCTCAAGGCTAGTGCTCTACCACTTGAGCCACAGCACTACTTCTGGCTTTTTTTTTCATTTTGCTTATGTGGTGCTGGGGAATCGAAC
>NW_012267225.1:24379025-24445302 GCF_000151885.1 Dipodomys ordii
CTCAAGGCTAGTGCTCTACCACTTGAGCCACAGCGCCACTTCTGGCTTTTTTCTTTTTGCTTATGTGGTGCTGAGGAATCGAACTCAGGGCCTCATGCTTGCAAGGCAAACACTCTACGACTGAGCCACCTTCCCAGCCTGAAACATATACTTTTAAAATGAGTATTTTCTATGAACTTTTGTAGGCAATAACTATAGTTGCACTGGAAATATTGACTTGATTTATGGTTCTACATTTTTGCTTAGAAAATATTTTACAACATTTATATACATTTCCCATTTGTGTATGTGTGTGAGTATGTCTATCTGTTTGTATATGTGTATGTAATATTTTCTATGTTAATGTAATACCATATCAATAACTAATCAGAAAAGAGGGAAAGGTATGATTCTACAAAGTTAGGAAAAGATATGAGAGTAGTTTAGGAATTTTGTGGATTCAGACATGCACATACACATACGAGATTGAGATAAAGGACACCAAAGTGTAGTTTGGAATTAGCAATAATCTGAACTATTCAAAGAGTGATGCCACATCCTCAACAGTCATCTGACCTACTTGATATAACTTCCATGAAAAAGACAGGAGAAAAGTATGATGAAGGTATATGATGGATGTAAACTCAGAAGAGCCTTAAAGAGACTAACAGTGTTCATGGTTCAGGCACTAGTGACTCATGCTTGCAATTGTAGATACTCAGAAGGTTGAGAACTAGGAGAAAGTCATATTTCAGAATTAGCCTGGGCAGGAAATTCTGCAACACTCCATCTCCAAATGCCCAGCAAAATGCCAGAGAAGAGGTATGACTCATGTGGTAGAGTGTCAACCATGAGCAAGAAAGCCTAGTTGGAACTTGAAACACTGAATCCAATCCTCCTCCCACCAAAACTACCAAAAAGACTGGGTTAAAATTAAAATAATCTGAATTAAAGTGATCTAACAATAATATATCAATACTACTTTGTTAATTATGACAAATATGCCAAAATAATGTATTGTAAAATGCTAATTGAAATACCCCACCAGTGAAAGGAGTCACCAACACTCAGTCAATTAGGGCTAGGAATCGTTTATTAGCCATGGTAGCTGACCTCCACTATACCAAGACAGTGAAGACGAGAAATGAAGTCAAATAGCTCAGAATATTTAAAGGCAAGATCCATAAAGGGCGGGGGTCACTCACAGGTGGTCAGTGGCAGTTTCATAATTGACAAAGAAGCAAGTTACAAAAGCATAGCTACCAGTTAATGATTACAAATGGCATCAAGCAGTAATTTCCTGCAGACATCTTGGTGCCTAAGCTGGAGATGGGGTCTGTGCACCCAGCTCCAAGACCAGAAGGTAGGGCAAACCTTCCTTTGAAGTGGCCCAGAGGTGTATGAGCTATGGCTCTGCTTTAGCCTTAAGAAAATATTACCTCCCCAAATGGCAGAAAGTATTGATTAGCTCCCCAAATGGCCCAGAGGTGAGCTAAGCCATCCTTAGAAATGCAGATGCCTAGCACAGCCATCCTGGTGCATAACTCTCTACTCAAACCTTTATCTTTGAAATTTTAACATTTGGCTCTATTCTTAATCAATACAAGTGGTCAAGTTTCAGTAACTGTCAGACTGCAGTTTTGTTCTATCCCCAGGGCCTCAACCTATGTTTCTCAGGTTCTCTGGGACTTGTTTGTCTGTTAAATTTCCTTCTTCCTTGGTCTAATCAATACCCTATCTGCTTAATTTTGACCTGGTCCTAACAATTTCACAATTTATATTCTTTCTTTTGGGGAGTGGTTATCACACAAGAGAAAAAACTGATTGCATCTGGGAATTTCTGCACTAATCAAAATTTTTCTTCAAAACTAATTATATTTTCAAACAAAATATTTAATTTTAAAAAAGTTATTTAAATCAAATCTTGTTCAAAAATTTCACAAAAACTGCATGCCAGTGTCAACAAGCAACAGAAATACTTGAGATTAAATTCCATACAAAATCAACATAACAGCAAAAATAAATAAGGACCAGAATAATTTCTTTCATGTCTACCATAAATGAAACCACTTTAGAAAAATAAGCTAAGAAATGGAAATAAAAATAGCTATATACTATTTCAAAAGGAACTTGAAAATAAGAAACATTTACATGGTATTGTGGCAGAATTAGATGAGGAGACAAAAAAATTATACTATCTTTAGTTAGTATTAAAAAGTGCCAGCTCAAAATTAAAACCAGTTATTAAACTGGAAAAAAGCACCACCACCTTCACATGTTGAATTACAAGAATAGGAAAACAAAAAGGGAATAATCCCTGCTTCTTTGGAATGGCAAAAAATGTAAACTCTTTTTAAATGGGTAGAGATAGAAAAATGGAAAGCATACTTTGGAAAAGGAAGCTCTAAAACTCACCTATTGCCTCTGAGTTTTAACTTGGCCCAGATACAACTCCAACTTTCAACAGCATCTAAGTTGGCTACCCAGGACCCTTCTCTAATGCCTGTTAGTTGCTGGAAGACATAACCATGTTTATGTCACGAGAACAGAAAGAATACAACTGCGAATGAAACTACCATTTTGAGTGTTTTTAAATTAATTAATTAAAGCTGGTACTGATGCTTAAACTCCGGTGTTTATGCTCTTGTTCAACTCTCATGCTCATGGCTGACCCTCTAACACATAAGTCACAACTCAGTTTATTGGTTAATTGGAGATGGAATTTCTTGGACTTTTTTACGTAAACTTCCTTCCACCTATGATCTTTCAGGTCTCAGCCTCCAGAATAGCTAGGATTATAAATATAATCCACCAGCACTTTAGCACTTTGAGTCTTTATTCCCATTTCCTGAATCAGGGAGCAGGAAACACTGCTTTTTCATTCCTTCTATCACTACTTATTTTATCCAATTATAGTAAATATATCATTACTTAAGATTTGTAAGACTGTGTTCATAATAATGAGAGTGAATCTAAAGGATTAGTGATTTTATACAGAAATCAGGCTGATGTAGCCTGCCTCATCTATTATGTTTCCCTTCATGAAATAGAATTGCAAACTCTCAGAAATTAAGTAAGAAACTTTAAAGAAAGCTGAAACTTTAAGAAAAAAATCTGCTTCAGAAATTAAGACTAACTATAAGTAATATAATAAAAGTGAGTATAATTGGTAATTTCAGAAATAAAACAAGCAAAAGGAAAGATGAATTTAAAAATCAGGTGGAAAATTAGAAGATTTAAAATAAAAAGGTTTAAGAGAAAGTGAGAAATATTGAATATAAGCTGAGAAAGGAAATAGAATCTCTGGATAACTAAGACAATGAAAAAACAACAACAAGAAAAATTGAGGGAACAGAATGGCTACTAAAACTGTGGCCATTTAATAAGATAATGTGCAAGTATCCAGTCTGTAGGTTTTGTGTAAGTACTTAAAATTAAAAAGAATAACAGCACCCTCCTCCCCATTTCTGCTCTTACATAGTTTATAGTTTGACCAGTAGACAAGTATGAGTCAAATATTCACATTGCTTGAGGTAAAAATAACTATGCTACCTGCTACAAAGGATGACAATATAGCACTAGGAACCTATATTAGAGGGAGGGGTAGTTTAAGAGGTTATTGAAAAATACAAACATGGAAGATAACATTTACACACTAACAATCTAAAGTATGATATACTTAGGGGAGGAATCGAATGGTGTAACCCCTCTGAACAACTAATGAACTGTTTAAAAAAAATGAATATCAGAAAGCTGAAATATGTTACAAAGGTGGGGGAGGAGCAATAAAGGAAGAAAGGTAAGCAAATGCAATCATTTATTCAACGCACAAATATGTAAAAATTGAACTATGTAATTTGAGGGTAAGCATGGAAGGGGGAAGTGTGAGACAATGATGGAAGCAATGATATTAATTAAGATGCATTGTACTCATAACCTGACATATGGAATTATAACCTCTTTGGACAACTAAGTAATAAAACTTTAAAAATAAGGAAAAAATAAAGTAAAATTAGCTAAAATTTAAAAACCGAAAACAAATCCTGAAATAATAAAGCACCAGCATAATACTATTGAGTCATAATAAGGAATAGCAAGGCAGATTCAAGAAAATTACTAGTCTTTAAAGGAAAACATCCTTGGAGAATCTAAACAAAAGCACATGGCACTGATTAAGAAAATTAGTTATCATCTGTCTGTTCAACTGCATGCTTTATGTCTCAAGATACAGAGTAAAATATTTGATGCTCAGCAAAGGAAATTTAGGAAATTCTTCACATTTTCAATTACAAATTCAAAAACGGTAACAAATGAAGCAAAATAGAAGAATTTTATTTCTATTATCTCTTTATATTTTTAAAACATTTTATTCTAAAGGTGATGTATAGAGGGGTTAGAGTTATGTAAGTAAAGTAATGAGTACATTTATTTTTAACAGTGTCACCCCTTATTTTCTCCCACTTTCCCCCCCAACGCCCCTTGCCCCCAAGT
Source organism: Dipodomys ordii (assembly GCF_000151885.1). NCBI lineage: Eukaryota > Metazoa > Chordata > Mammalia > Rodentia > Heteromyidae > Dipodomys > Dipodomys ordii. The sequence goes on from NW_012267225.1 coordinate 24,383,496, forward strand.
GTAAAGTTATTTCCAATATAGTGTCTAGTGCTAGTGAGTACCAGTGTTGAATTGGTTCACCCTTTGTCCCACTATCTCAATGATTCCCCTACCAAATCAGATAAACTTATATACAAGACAAAGGGTACAGAAATCAAAAATAGTGACAAGTCTATATTAAGTGAAGTAAGCCAGGCCCAAAGAAACATAGGTACCATGGTTTCCTTTATTTGCAATAACTAGTATATATATCTGAGTTAAGCAGAAAAGGTCAGATAAGTTGATGTTAGGGAAATGAACCCTAAGATATGTATTCAAATATTTTTTCTTTCATGGGATTGTTTCTAACACAGTTATAAGATTATTTCTTTGTTGCTTTGTATGTCCTTCCCCTACGGTATAACCCCTGCTTTTACTGTATTTGATGTTGGTATAATTTGTGGAGGGGAAGGGAATAAACAAATGGTTTAAATAGGGATAGAGGTGGACCCATTGCAACAATGAGATGTACAAGTTGTTATGTCAAAAATTAACTTTACAACTTTGGTGGGGGGCTGGGAGGAAGATTGGTTGGAGGGGTGGGGGGAGGATGGGAAGGGATAGGAAGGGGAAACAAAGGAGAAGGCTATAATGCTTGATAAGAAATGTACTCATAATCTTGCCAATGTAATTGTAACCCCTCTGTACAGTATTTTTACAATTAAAAAAATAGTGACAACAGGGAATAAAACAAAGGGAAAAAAGAAAGAAAAAAGAATTCATTGCATCTTGTTTCCATTTCTTGGAGTTTATTTCAATAAGCATTATTTTATATGGGCATATGCACATAGCTATTAAGCCACTGTGATCCTCTCCTAAGAATATCCTCTGTTCTCATTGTGTGATGCTTGAAGTGCTGTTTAACTAATCATGTCCAAGTGTAATTATTTGTCTTTTACTATTCATTGAATTAACTTGTAGATTTATAGACATATTCTAGTTATTACAAATGAGGGGAACCTTGCAGCCTATGTTTCTTTGGGTCCAGCTTACATTGTTTATTATAATTTTCTCTAAGTCATTCATTCTGATGGAAGCATAGAGCTCCATTGTCTCTGTTGTGTATATATACCACATTTTCTTGATCAATTCACCCACTGAGGGCATCTGGATAGATTCTATATCTTAGCTATGGTAAATAACGCTGCAATGAGCATGTTGTGCTGGTGGCACCAATGAGGGCTGGTTTGTGGTCATTTAGGTAAATGCACAGGAGTGGGATTGCTGGATCATGGGGAACCTGTATGTTTAGTCTTTTAAGGAACCTCCATGTTGCTTTCCAGAGTGGTTGCACTGGTTTGTAGTAGCATCCCCTTTTTGGCTATATCTACACCAGCATCTATTATTATTCATTTTCTTGATAATGGCCATTCTAACTGGAATCAGCTGGATTCTCAATGTTGTTTTGATTTGCATTTTTTGCAAGGCAAGCGCTCTACCACTGAGCCACCTTCCCAGCCCTTGATTTGCATTTTTTATGGCCAGAGATGTTGAACATTTCTTCTTTGGAGAAGTCTCTCTTTAAGTCTTTAGCCCACTTATTGATGGGGCTATTGTTTGTATGAAGATATATTGTTCTCTTTATATTTTTCTATTATATTTCTTTTATGTATTACTTCTTTTTTAAGAATAAGACAAAATGCTTCAGAAACCAAAAATGATCAAAGAGATATTGGCATAACTATTAATGATGAGCTTTCAGTATATTGTAATGATGGGATTCAGAGTATGACTAAAAACCAGAATATACTTGCTATAAAATATGTCTCATTGGTATAGGAATAATATTTTAGCTGATTTTGAAAAGCCACAAACACAAGAGGTAATCTGAATTTATGTCTATAGAGGAAATATCTACCAGAAAACGAGAGATAATCAAGTTAGTAAAGACTCTTGTGGTATTGGGAATTACTAATACAGTACCTCATGCATGTTAGACAATTACTCAACCACTGAGTTACATTCCAATTCCCAGTAGAGGCTCTTAATGAAAAGAGTACTAAAATCTACATAAAATTTTTGTTTTGTTTATGATGTTTCTCCTTACGCTTCATATTGACAGAGCCTGCCCCCACACCCTTCTTTTAGTGTTTAAAACTAAGGCCAGACCCATGTATTTTAAGACCTTTAGGATTTACTCAATTATCTAAGTGATCTCCCATTTGTACAGAAGAGTTTGTGTCGTTGAACTTGTTTGATTTTCTCTTCTTAATCTAGCTTTTGTTAGAGAGCATCTACAGAAGGTAAGGGAGAGAAAATCATTTCATTTTCTCTCTTACCTTTATTAAACACAGAGGAACTTAACTACAAATTCTTAAAACCTGAAGATTAATTGAAAATATTAGGCTACCAGGTACATTTTAAAATTCTGTTCTTTAAAAAAAGTCTACAAATTATGGCAAACTACCAATCTAACAGCAATAAGTATACCCCCAAATCAATTTATATATCAGGGCCAGATAGTATTGTCAGAAAGTCTCAATACCAAATTTAAGTTTCTTAATTGACTCAATAGTAGGATGAAGATTTTAATATGTGGGTTTCCTTTTGTTTTTGCTTTTATTTTGTTTTGTGCTGATATTGGCTTAAACTCTGGGCCTACGCACTGATCCGGGCTTTTTCCCTCAAGTCTAGCACTTTACCACTCATGGACTTTCCTGCCTTGCTTTCCTGTGGCTTCAAACTACAGCCTTCAGATATGAACCTCCTGAGCAGCTTTTACTAAGGGGTGAGTCACTGGCGCCTGGCTTAATATGAGTTTTTATGATGACAATAGCTACAATTGGATTAAAAAATATCAAATCTATGATATGTAGTGATGCTAAAAATGTATTGATTGATTACCTGTAGAAACCTACTATACAAACTAAAACAAAACTATAATATCATAAATTAACTCTTCTCAAAGATCAGTGGATTTAGTTTTTTTAAGCAGTAATAACTAATATCGCAAAAAATATGCAGATAGCCAGACAGCCGGTTGAGTACATCTGAAAACAAGTAAGGGGTTCCCTGTCAAAATGTATATAGAATCCAGTACTATGTATCATGTTTACACATAAAAGAAGTGTTTTATTGAGAGCTGCATTCAAGGGACAGTTGATTAAAAACTTCACATCTATTTCCTTGTGACATTAGATTTGGAGAATATATTGGGAAATAGAGAGGAGAAGGTGCTTATCTATCCAGTGGTAAGAAGAAGAAGTTTTAGTTGGGTTCCTTTGTATACACATATATGGCAATGTGTCTTTTCTTTGGTCACATGTTTCTTTGGAGGAGAAGGGAGGAAATCATGTTCTTCACAGGGGATTTTGACCTTGCGACATTAAAATATCATAAATAATAATTGAAACCTATTTCTACAACTAATTTTTAAAAAATTTATATGTCATCAAGAAGATGAGCTGGCTTTTTCTGTACATTTCCAGTCTTGAACAGTTAATTCAAAATCATCTATGCTTCTGGAGGCTTTTTCCTGAAAAGCATTGTTACTTAAAGAATTTACTTTCACTTCCCAATGATAAATACACAGATAATCTTGCCAAAAACAAACCCAAATCTGGTTATGATCAAACCTTAGGAAACATTTACCAATTTGCAGCAAGTGGAGAAGACCAAGAAAGAACAAGGAGATGACCTTGGCAGGACATCAGCATAAGGCCATCATTCCTGGCTTCTTCCTAAGAAAACTTCCTAAGAAAATAGAAGGAGACTAATGATTAATGAAAATATCAACATACTGTAACCCAGCAAATGTAACATGATCAAGACTAAACTATCATGATGTCTGGAAATGTATATACTAATAGCTATTGTAGAAGAGTTGATATTATTCAGAGGCTGGTTGTTCATGCCTATAATAAAAGCTACTCAGGAGGCTGAGATCTAAGGTGTGTGGTTCAAAGCCAGCTGAGGCAGGAAAGTCCAACTAAGTAATGAAAAAAGCTAGAACTAGAGCTGTGGCTTAGTGTGGTAGAGTTCAAGCCTTGAGAAAAATAGCTCAGGGACAGCACCCAGGCCTTGAGTTCATGCCCCAGCACACACACACACACACACACACACACACACACACACACAAATGTTATTAGGCACACTAGATTTTTCATTTCCACCTGGGAAAGGGGATCTTGTGCTTGAAAGAATATCAAAAGGAGACTGGAGATTTTTAAAAAAATATTTTCTCAATGATTTTTCCCTAAATAGAATTAGTCATGAAAAGTAGGAGACCTTGTAAGAAAATAAACTCCAGCTGACTAACTAAAGCACCAGTAGAAAATAGCCCTGTTGCAGATTGGAAAAGGGGAATCACAGCATCGAGGAAGGCAGAGAAAGGCATTGTTTAAGTTTGTGTATAAAGTCTTAGGCTCCTCCCCAGTTTCTACGCATATAGAACAATCCCAAGGCATTCAGCAAAGGCTTTGCAACCTAAGCACCAGTGAGGACTGAAACCCAGGTTTTATATTGGCTCTTGGCTCTGAGTCAAAATAATACTTCAAGGATTTTGAAAAACGGCCTTAGATCCAAAGCCAACAAAAGCTGGCTTCCAGTCTGAAACTAACTGAGTTGATTACACATAAAATAAGGAAATGAGCATTCTTTCAAAGGATTCTAAAAACAATTGAGAAGCTCATAATATAATATGTCTACAATGTGCAAGATATTGTAATCCAGATACAAATAATTCAATATTTTAAAAAGTGGAAGTGCAACAACTCAGGAGGGAAAAGATAATCAAGATGGCACCTGTAAAAAGTATTTAAAACCCTTCAAGTAAATAAACAGCTAAAATTACAGCTAAAAAGAAAAAGAAATGAGCCTTAAGGATGATTAAGATTCAAAATGTTCAATGTCAACAAATTAATTATAAAACATTCAAAGAAACAAAAACAAATCATAGCCCCTTTCACAGAAGAAATTAACATCAATTGTCCCCAAGACAGTATATACTTAGTAGACAGAGATTTAAATCAAGTGCTAGAATATGTTCAAATAAGTAAAGGAAATAAAAAATAAATACTTAAGGAAGCCAGAAAGTGATGTATGAAGAGATGGAGAATATCAATAAAAAGAAATGGATATTACAATAACACCACCAGAAATTGTAAAGCTAAAAAGTATAACTGAAATGAAGAACTCACTAAAGAGTTTCAATAACAAATTAGGACTAAAGAATCCACAAACTCAAAGTCAATTGAAATTCCTATGTAAGGAACAAAAAGATAAAATTTAAAAATCTAAGGAACCTGTGGGATGCCAGCAAGCATATTCATGTGCATCATGGGAATTCCAGAGGAAAAGAGTAAAAAAAAAACCAACAATAGAATATTTAAATGCATAGTATTTCAAAATTCCCATTTTTAAACATTTGAGGCCCTCAACTTTTTGTAATATTTTATTATCAATAACACAGTTGCTTTAATGTGTTTGTCCTGCAGCTGTTAACAGATAGGTGGAAGGATGCTTGACCAAACAAGTAAAACTCTTTATATACAAGTAAATTTAAAGCTCTTTTAAGTGTCCAAAGCCAACAATTAGTTTAATTGAGCCTTTAAATGAATTCTTAATCAACATATTTGAACAAATAGGAACTAAAATGGTCGATTTTTTTCTAAAACCAAAAAATAATGTTGCTTTAGTTATAAAAGAGCTCTGTCAATAAACACAAGCTCTACACTCAGACATTCACAAAAATGTGAGCAGAAGGCTTATCAAAAGACATTTAATACAATTGGTTTTCAACAGCCCCTTGGTGGTCCACATCTACAAAGAAATCCAGCCCTACCCAACCCCATCCAAATCCCACCCCACGAAGAAGCACATACTTACCAGAATTTGTAGCAAATTTGGTTTGGGAATTTTTTTAAGGCTACCAGAACAAGTTATTTACAGTTTAATTGCCATTGTCATGGACTTGGACCGTGACTCGGATCGGGACCTGGACCAGGACCTCTGACGATCCACAGATGCTGGAGTCTTAGATCTGCTTGAAGAACCATGTTTCTGACTCTTCTCAGGCATAGGAGACCTACTAACAGAATGAGACTTGCTCCGGCTCTGGCTCCTGCTTCTGGACCAGCTGTAAGACTTGCGACTACGAGATAAAGATCGGCTCTGAGACTTAGAGGCCTGGTCCGAGATCGAGACCTGCTTCTTGACCTACTGTGCCTTTTGCTGCCTTCAGTTAACTTATTTTCCCTTCCATTTATTTCCTTCCCAGAAAGTTTTTCAATAGCATTTTTTTTTTTGGGTCCGGTCGTGGGGCCTGAACTCTGGGCCTGGGCGCTGTCCCTCAGCTCTTCAGCTCAAGGCTAGCGCTCTACCACTTGAGCCACAGCGCCACTTCCGGCTTTTTTCTGTTTGCTGATGTGGTGCTGAGGAATCGAACCCAGGGTCTTGAGCATGCAAGGCAAGCGCTCTACCACTGAGCCACCTTCCCAGCCCCTTCAATAGCATTTTTAAAATCACCATAAGAGGCAAACTCAACCACCCCTTCATTCAATTTAGGTCGATGAGCATCTGCAAAGGTTACTTCCTCAGCTCGAGATCCTGTCAGCTGACTCTTGAGGATACATTTTCAACTATAAGTCCATTTTCTGCTCTTATAGGTGGAGCATTTCATCTATCATTTTAAGGACTGTGACTGCTAAAATAATCAGAGTAGCATCCTCTACCCCGTCCACCTCAGGATCAATCCCTAGCATGTTCAATAGTAACCCTTTGACTGCACAGTTTTTTTTCCATCAAGTTCATATACAGCATCATCTGCATCCCTAGGATCTTCAAATTCCACAAAAACAAAACCTCTTTTTAGATTGATATCTCTGATTCATCCATAACCCTTAAGAGTCTACTCTTTTTCCCTCACCTCTGGGTTGAGCCACCCAATGAACACCCATCAGCCATTCATGATATCCAGCTAGTATTTCCTCTAGGAACTGTGCAGCTGCACTTTCATCAATTATTTTTAAATTGTTTTAAATTACCTTTAAGTAGTGTGCCATTTAACAAAGCAGTTTATGCGTACAGTGCATCTTGGGCCAAGGTCACCCCCTCAACATTTCATCTGCCCTTCGACCCACACCTTCCCTTACTTTTCTTAATTTTTTGGTATATACCATGTATTCTTGACTGCATTTTCCTCCCCTTCCCCCTTCATTCATTTACCCTTACCCCCTCCCCTGGCATGTACCCATGTTGATTTTGTCAGGCTTCAATCTAGACTTTCTAAAAGATAATACTATTTGACTTTTCCATAGAGTCTATTTACTTCAGTTAATTAATTTGTACCCACTTGCATACCACCCCACATTTACTTATAGGTATATAGGTACATTCTATCTACCACAAATGAAGGAAAACATGGAATCTTTGTTTCTCCAGGTCTGGCTTATTTCACTTAATCTATGTTTTTTCCAAATCTTTCAGTTTTTTTTATGAATGGTACAATATCATTCTTCCTAATAGATGAGTAAAATCCCATTGTGCATATAAACCACATTTTCTTCTTTTTTCTTTTTTTCTTTCTTTTTCTTTCTTTCATTCTTTCTTTCCTTCCTTTTTTCTTTCTTTCTTCCTTTTCTTTCTTTCTTCTTCATTTCCTTCTTTCTTCGTTTCCTTCCTTCTTGCTTGCTTCCTTCCTTCCTTCCTTTCTTTTCTTTCTTTTTTGTCGGCCACAGGGATTGAACTTTGAGCCTGGGTGCTAACCCTCAGCTACTCGGCCCAAGGCTAGTGCTCTACCACTTGAGCCACAGCATCACTGTCAGTTTTTTCAGTTTACGTGGTGTCAAGGAATCAACGAACCCAGGGCCTCATGCATCCAAGACAAGCATTCTACCACTGAGCCACCTTCCCACCTCCAACATTTTCTTGATCCATTAGTCCATTGTACTTATTCAAAAAATAAGCACCAACGTAATTCATTTGTTTTGAATTTGATTAGCCAATGGTATGTCACATTTTAATATATCCAGGACTTTCCACTATCATGTTTAGTCTCAATTATGCACACAAAAGTTTTGAGACTGTTGAGAAAAGTTCCCATATCCCATCAATTAAATACATTTCTATATTTTTTGTCCATTGTGGGGCTTGAACTCAAGACAGCACTCTACCTCTTGAGCTACAGCACCACTTTCAGCTTTTTCTGCTTATTGGGTGCTGAGGAATCGAACCCAAGGCCTCATGCATGCAAGGCAAGCCCTCTATCACTGAGCCACCTTCCCAGCCCTTACATTTCTATTTTTGAGGAAGATCTGTTTACATGCACCAGCACTGATTTTCTCAAGTTCAGAGTATTTCTCTATTTGCTAACTTTCTGGACCTTCATTTATCTCCAGCAAGGAGACAATGCTACAAGACAATGACGTTTCTCAAATTACTGTGCTATAAAGGTCTATGAATAACAATACATGAAAATATGAAAGTAAATATAAGTAAAGTCTCATATTCAATATGATGGGCATTATTCTATTTTGGTGATCAAAGCAATATTTAGATACACAGTTTAAGAAGCAGATATATAAGAGCTCAGAGGAGTACAGAAGTATAACTGTGACTGACAGAGATCCTGGAAACCTAATATATGGGCTATTTCAAAATGTATTTAGACCAAAAAAATTAGAAGAGATTTGTGGATAACTAAGTAGACTGGTCAGATTTATAGAAAGTTAAATTTCAATGCAGTTCTCAGAGTTATAAGATTGATGAGAAGAGGGCTGAGAATGTGACCTAGTGGTAGAGTGCTTGCCTAGCATGCATGAAGCCCCGGGTTTGATTCCTCAGTACCACATAAACAGAAAAAGCCAGAAGTGGTACTATGGCTCAAATGTTAGAGTGCTAGCCTTGAACAAATGAAGCTCAGGGACAGTGTCCAGGCCCTGAGTTCAAGCCCCAGGACAGTCAAAATAAAAAGATTAAAGATAAGAGAGACATTTATCTATGTTTATGAAGAAACAAACAGATATTCAATCATACATCAAGCTTCTATTCCTTAGGCACACACTGCATGACACACTATGGTTTCAAGTGTGACAAAGTCATTACTGAATGACCCTCATCAGTATGCACTGGTATCACTCAGATGCTCTGAGTCAAAATTAAGAAAAATAAAAAGAAATTATTGAAATCTTTACCAAATTTATGTGTGTGTGTGTACATGTTTGTAAAACCATGAATATAGTTTGAGAAAATGGGCAAGAGTCTATCCTTCTTACCCACTTATCAGATTCTTTTTTTTGGGTGGGGGGTGTCCAGTCTTGGGACCTGAACTCTGGGCCTGGGCGCTGTCCCTCAGCTCGTTAGCTCAAGGCTAGCGCTCTACCACTTGAGCCACAGTGCCACTTCTGGCTTTTTTCTTTTTTTTTTTTTTGCTTATGTGGTGCTGAAGAATCGAACCCAGGGCCTCATGCATACAAGGCAAGCGCTCTACCACTGAGCCACTTTCTCAGCCCAAGCAAATCTGAATTTTTTTGGGGGTCCGGTCATGGGGCCTGAACTCTGGGCCTGGGCGCTGTCCCTCAGCTCTTCAGCTCAAGGCTAGCACTCTACCATTTGAGCCACAGCGCCACTTCCGGCTTTTTTCTTTTTGCTTATGTGATGCTGAGGAATCGAACCCAGGGCCTCATGCATGCAAGGCAAGCGCTGCTCTACCACTGAGCCACCTTCCCAGCCCCCCACTTGTCAGATTCTTATCAATAGTTCATGTAGGGTTTTTTCAAGACTATTTGTCAGTTTAGCATTCTAAGTTTAATCATTAGAAATATCACAACCAAAATTTCAGAATTTCCTCTTCAACTTTAAAATTGGGCTAAGTTACTGGCTAATATTCACATTTCCTTCACTTCTAGAAAACAGACTGTACTCATTTGAATGGTGAAAATGTCACTGGCTGATAGAGTACATTAGTCAATCACATTTTTAAAATATTGGAAGAAATGTTTTCTTGTGCTTTCACAAGAAAATATTAAAATAAGACAAGCTTCCAAAGTAATGCTGATAGTTATTAGGTAACTTCTATATTTGAATTAATAAACACGGGTTTATATGCATATGGGAATGTGTGTATAAATATATAAAATGCATTTTGCAATATAAGAATTTCAGCCTAAAAATATAAAGGAAAGAAAATTTGCAATTCAAAGGAGTCCACACTATGTCAAGAAAATCAAAATTTGTAGGGTTATCTCCCTGGAAAGCAAGAGTAAAAAAAAAAGAAGAAGAAGAAGAAGAAAGATAATTGCGTTGCAATTCAAGTTCCAAAGCACAAAACTCTATCTGGAAAATCACAGCCATCATGTGCATGAATAAAAATTTGCTATTGCTGAGAGACTGTGATTAAAAAAAATAAAGCAATATCAGGGAGAATATTGAAACTGACAGTCCAAATACAGGAAGAAGTTAACTGATTCTTCTAATCTCTTAGGAGATACCGTCAAGGTTGAAAATGTGTTCCTTTGGTTACTTCTCCTAGAAAAAAATAGGAAAAGGAAAGATTCTGGGGGAATATAACTTTAAGGAAACCATGGAAATAAGCACTCTTGGGTCTGAAACCAATCAAGTCTGGCTTAATAGGAAACAGGCTTTAGAAAAATGTAATATTCTCTCTCTCTTTTTTCCATGAGAGATCTGTATTTTTGCTATGAACAAATGTTTTTCTTATTTTAATCTAGTATGAGAAGTTGTAGAAGAGAGAGGTTGCCAGGAAAGAAAGCATGTGATCCTCATATATATGTCTGTATCTGATCATGACACGACCTCTCAAAGATTTAGGCAGAGTCACAGAGACAGAGACACCTGAAGGTGGTAATTCATAAACTTGCAAAGACATTTATGAGAAAACAGTTTCACATTGCCTCCAATGCTGTTTTCTTGCTGTGACATTGCCCCTTATAAAAAAATATCAGGATATGGGCAAGACCAGGTGCCATTTATTAGCAACACAGGTGTCCAGGACTTTAGACATGGGCAAAGATGATATGAAAAAAAGAGATGTTGATTCATGGAATGCAGCTCCCTTGTTCTGAATGGACCGAGATAGGACAGTACAGTAAGCAGGTGGTTGCTAAAGCAATCTACATTTTGCTAACTCAGCTTGGGAGACAGGACTTGGTACCTTTTCTGAGTCTCCATTCTGCTGCTTAGCAGTACGTGAATGATATATCTATTGAGTGTGCCATAAAATGTCTTCCCAGATGATCTTCTCAGAGTGGAAGAATTGACCAGATGGGTGAGGAGATGGAGTATCCTCTTCCAGACTTCATCTTTGGTGAGGACACAAGTGAAGCCCGAGATTCTCATTTTCAATATATTCTTCCAGTGGTTCTTACAACAAAGAAAGAGAATCACTAGCACAGCCACAAAATTGTACTGAGACAATTCTCCTTTAGAACCCCAGCACACAAGTCGGTTCTTTGCAAAGTAAAGGCAGAGCATGGCTGGTGAATTAATTTCCCCATTCTTAAGTTCTAGTTTCATGATTTCATTGATCCAGTTCTCCTGATTATATGATCCTCTCTTTAAGTATATGTTATCATCAGTTGTCTATCACAGACAGGATATATTCCATTTGGAGATGTTGACCATTTTAGGCATGGAAGAATATCCACAGGGGACCAGATTGGTTTTAAATATGTGTACTGTTATATAAAAATGTCTTAATGATGCAGGCAAAAGTTAACCTTGGCAGAGGTCTTTATTGACCTATTATTATTAACCTTTATTAACCCATCCAGTCCAAGTTTGAATTCTTGGAAAATGCATAAGCATTATTTTATACTATTTGTATACCTTTTTTCATGATTAGAAATCTCTGGAACCCAGAGGTTTACTTCTAATTCCTTAATCATTATTATATCAATAAACATTTGTTATTGCATGTTATTAGTAAACCTAGTTTTATTTTATAGCGTTTAAGGTGCTATTAAATTTGATACACATGGTCTACTCTACTTAAATGTCTTGATTAGGCCCAATATTTACAGTTGGTGCCCAATAAATATTTGAATTTTTCCTCTCCTTACAATCATATATTTAATTCTTCCTAATTGTCTTTGTAAAAAATTACTCTTAACTAAAATATTCCAATCTTTTTATGTTTTAAAATAGAAAACTCTTGCTAAAGTACCTCTTTGATCAACTACCTTCATTGTCACTGACAATCAAATTATCTCTAATCTTATCTTCTAGAGCATAAAGCCTGCATCATCAGACTCAAACACAGTTCCCCAGTTATTTTTAAGAAGTTGACCTCTAGAAGACAAGGTGTGGGCTCTGTGGCTAACCAAGGAAGTGTGCTGCAAGGAAGATAGGTAAGCTCTGGTAGAAAGAATTCGTGATACTTGAGGAAGTTAGTGTGGCCCAAAGGGCCCCAATCTAGAGATTTCCTTCTGTCCTGCCATTTTATTACCCAGCTTTATGCCATGGAAAAGTCCCTTAACCACAGGTAACTAAATGTAGGTAAGTATGTCAGATCCTAATCTTCACAGGTGGATTGCAAATAAGACAAAAATAATATTGTCATTTTACAAAAATGTTCTATAGAAATAAGACAGTGAATGTTATACTTTTCAGTGTCCTCAAATAGTAAAATTACCAAACCTAATTCCAATGACTTCCATTTCCTTCAGCGATTTGCCAGGCTAAGAGAGGGTGAAGAACTTGCTATATTGTCTTTGCCTTTCATTCTTGGAATTCATTTGTGCACACATGTGTTGGTTTGTATAATTAGCACCACAGTCCAGGATGGATCTGGAAATGTTATACTGAGTGAAGTGATTCAGATTCAGAGATATAAAAGAATGTATGTTTTCTCTCATGTATGGAAATTATAACTAAAATATACACATATATAAACATATACAGAACCATACACACACACACTCACACACACACATATATACAATCAAACAGACTACACTACAATACACAAAGAGTGGGTTCAATGCTGTAATCCCTTTAAACAAATAACTGATAACAAAATTGATAACAGAAAGCTGAAATATGTTTTGTCAGTGGGAAATAAAAATGATGGTTAAAGGAAGAGAGGAGAAAAGGAAAGAGGAAGGGTAGATAAATATAGTCATAGTATTCATTGTACATATGTGAAAGTAAAAATAGGAAACAAGATGAATGTGGGTGGGATACATGGAAGGGGAGGAAGAAAGATGAAATGAGTGAAAATGGGCATGTTAATTTGCAACCCCTTTTTACAAGTATTTGAAGATAACAAAAACTAAGTAAGCAAAATACATTTAAAAACATTAAATTGTAAAAGTAATCAAAGAAGACAATCTATGCCACTAACAGACTAATGTTTCAATGCTTATTTGTTTTAGACAATCATTCATTCAAAAATCACCCACATATCTGATATGCACAGTAGTTAAATTAGCTGAAGTGATGTATATAGTGAAATATAACTGACAAGATTCTTCCCTTACAATATCCATCCAGTTCCCCTTTCATAACCAGACCCATTTCCCTCCCAACCTTATCAGCTCACTTCCCTAATCCCTGGGAACCACTAATCATGTCTTCATTATAACCATTTTGTCATTTTAAGAATATTATACTAGGGAGAGTATAAATGTAGTGTTGGAGATTATGTCAATTGTTCCTTTCTATTACAGAACATTATTTCATGGTATATATGCATTAAGCTTTACTTACTTATTCATCCACTGTAGAACATTTGGATTGTTCCCACTTAGGAAGATTATAAAGTTTGGAAATTTTCATGAGCAAGTTTTCATGAAGATATAAATTTTCAATTCCCTGGCTAACATATATAATATTGAAATTTTAGTTACATCTAAATCTAACAAAATAAACACAAGATTTGTGTGCTGTTACAAAAACTAATGAAAAAACTTACAGAAGATTTGAAATGCATACCTTGTGCATGGCATAGAAAATGTGTGAAGATAGTATGAAAGGGCAGCACATCTATCAAAATATCTGAAGATATTTTATATTTATCAATGAAATAATGAAATAGATATGTACATATATAATCTGTTAAATAATTGGGCTGGGAAGGTGGCTCAGTGGTAGAGCATTTGCCTTGCATGCTCAAGGCCCTGGGTTCGATTCCTCAGCACCACATAAGCAAAAAGAAAAAAGCCGGAAGTGGCGCTGTGGCTCAAGTGGTAGAGCGCTAGCCTTGAGCTAAAGAGCTGAGGGACAACGCCCAGGCCCAGAGTTCAGGCCCCATGACCGGACCCAAAAAAAAATAATAATAATATTTTATAGATATAAAATCTTTATTTTATACTTGAGTAGGAAGAAGAATTAAAATTGATAAATTAATTTTTAAAACAAAAACTAGGAGTCACTCTCAAGACTTACAATAAAGAGTAATAAGAATTTATTAAAAGAGCAATTGACACATTTCTATCAAATAAAACAGATAACCCACGAAGACATCTACACAATTGATTCTTGACAAAGGCATGAGCAAACATAACAGAAGGAAATTAGTGTGAATAAATGTTATTAGAAGCACTTATAACATTGAAAATTGTATAGCTTAAAAATAAGCCTAAACCTAAACTTCATATTTTACACAAAAATTAACTCAAAATGGATTATTTACACAATAAATTAGATTTCGATATATAACTTTTGTTAAAAACAAGATTTTCTCATGGTCAGTGTAGTTCCTTTGCCTTCTCATAACTTCCTGTATGTAAGTTATTTAAATATTTTTAGAATCCCAACTTCTTCCTTTACCTATATTACTTTTGAGCACATTTTTTGTATGGTTCATTTACTTCCTCTCTAGTCCGAACATTCATATGAACCCTTCATATCCTACTACTGCATTCAAATTAAGTACTGAAATCTACCCAACCTTAGGGTCTCTTTATCTGCCATAGTATAAATATAGCTATTGTAATATGTATGTACATGTACAGAATGAGAGAGAAAAAGCACCAAGACACATTAAAATTTGCCTTCCTTCATTAGATATAACTTAAGAAATATTTGATAGAAGAATCATGTTGATTTACCTTCACTTTTACATAATATATTTTTCTTATTCAAGGTCATTCCACCTTATGGAATCATTTCCTTTCTGTTCGGAGAATTCCCTTTATTCTAGGGCTGGGAAGGTGGCTCAGTGGTAGAGCGCTTGCCTTGCATGCCTGAGGCCCTGGGTTCGATTCCTCAGCACCACATAAGCAAAATGAAAAAAGCTGGAAGTGGCGCTGTGGCTCAAGTGGTACAGCGCTAGCCTTGAGCTGAAGAGCTGAGAGACAGCACCCAGGCCCAGAGTTCAGGCCCCACTACCGGACCAAAAAAAAGAATTCCCTTTATTCTAAACAATTGCCATGGTTTGTTCAACTCAGTGCATCTTTATTTCCCCTTCTTTCCTGGAGGACAGTTTTGTAGAATATCAAATTAGCATTAGTAATCCTTTTCCTTCAGCATGTGGAAATCATATCACTTCCATTCTTACACTGTGGTTTCAGATGAGAAACTGTTATTCAACTTTCACTTCTGGCTAAGGGTCATGTGCTATTTGTTTATCCCTAGATCACCCTAAGGCTTTTGATATTGTTTTGCTTAAGAGATTTAGTTATGTGCAGGGCAAGAGTTTCTCTCAAACGATCCTCTGTGAATTTTTTTCATATTCTTAAATCTGTAGTTCATATCTGTCACCAACTTTGAAAACCTGTCAGACTTTATTTCTTAACACTTTATCTCAGCTACATGTTTTTTCTTTTTCTTCTGGGACGCTCCTGTTAGAAACGGTAGATATTTTGTTGTGGTCCACAAGTCTTTTTGTGGGTTTGTTTTTTTTTCAGACTATTTCCCTCTGCTGTTCAGATTGAATGAATTCTGTTCATTTATGTTCAGTTGTACTGATTACATAAACATATCTCCATTGTTCTATTGAAGTCCTACACCAAGGCATTCATTTGAATTATTAAATGTTTCAGATATGTAATTTATTTTATATCCTTTCATATGTTTTTTAAAAAATACAATCCTTTTTCTCTACTAGTTATGTCCAAAGGATATTGTGTTATGACTATTTTGAGTTCTTTCCTTGTAATATCAATACAGAGTGAACATCTCCTTAATTTGAATTCTCTAAGCTCTGAAATTTTTTGAATGTTGACGTGATTCTGCATCTGACCCCATGTGGTAGAACTCAGCCAAAACTCAGGCACAAAGCAGTTTAGTCAATATTTCCCAGCACCTTCAGCTGAAATGCAAAAACTTTTTTCATATAAAATTATTTAAAATATTGTGTAAATTTACCTTCAAGATATAGATAAAAGGTACATATAACACATAAATAAATTTTGAGTTCAGACTTGGGTTCTTCCTCCTTATACTTCATCATGTATTGAGAATTCTAAAATGTTCCAGAATTCTAAAAAATTTAGAAGCTGAAATCTTATGGTCTCATAAAGTTTGGATAAGATCTGTTCAACCCATATCTGGTTAAGGTCAATGTGGGCTTCTGTTCATTGTCTCTTCTCATTTTGATTTTGAGTTTCCCCCTTTGCCATATAACAGGAGATATTTGAATATATATTAAGCATTTGTCCTGTATAACTCTTGTGTTAGATCAAGTAGTTGCACTGTTTAAACCTACCATATAAATTCTCAAAGAGCTCTCCAGCTCCATGTCCTGTGTTATCAGAGAGAGTTGGGGCATTTTTCATTGACCTATTTGGGATCTTATATAACCACTTCTGTGAGGATGTTGGACTCCATTGCCACCCAGTCTGGGCCTCTGCTGTTTCTTCCTTGATAGCCTGTCTATCAAGTAAATTGAAGCTATTCTTGTTTTCTTTGTTTTCATGTCTATTCTTCTTGGTTGAATATGTTGAAAGGCTCTTCTAAGTCCAGTTTGTATGGGAGATAAAAATGAGCACCCTGGAACTTATCAGTTATTCAAGTTCTAAGGTCCCCAGACAGTCCACTTTTTATTTTCCACATTTCAATTTTTTTATTATCTAGTGAATTATATCGAGTATCTACCTGTATTTAAAAGGAAGGCAAAGGGAAAAGGTATTCTATAAAAAATTTGTCCTTATATCTGTTTTGTATTCTCAGGAATAGCAGCATAAGAAACAATTTATCTTTTCTATATTTTTGTCTATGCTCTCAGTTATTGAATCCAGATATGATTGGCAGGTTCATAGCTCTGAATATCTAGGCTAACAAAAGGAATATTGAAAGAGCAAGGGATCCTGTAAAAACTATTTTTGGTGAAATGAGTACACATTCTATTATATATAAGCCATACAAAGCATATCTGAGCCAATATTTTAAATATGCCACACATGTAGAGACATGATTCTT
Source organism: Dipodomys ordii (assembly GCF_000151885.1). Classification (NCBI taxonomy): domain Eukaryota; kingdom Metazoa; phylum Chordata; class Mammalia; order Rodentia; family Heteromyidae; genus Dipodomys; species Dipodomys ordii. The sequence continues at coordinate 24,400,833 of NW_012267225.1, forward strand.
AATTTCTGAGTTATTATGCAAAGGAAGATATGTTAGTGCACAACATGATGTTAGATTTCTACAAGTAGAATTCTTAGTACTGCTAATTACTGATTTTAGAAACTGAGAAGACAAGGTATGTGTTTTAATATCAATAATCCACTTCTTCAATATAAACTTAGAAAAATATGTATATGACCATTCAGAGGATTTCCTTTGTTAATCAACAGGAAAAACACTTTTTAAACTATTGAAATTTAAGATTTGAAGTTTTAAATGGAAAAAAGATTATTTACTTTTATACCATCCCACTCACTCCTACAAGCCACCTTGCTATCTTTCATTGCACTTGATAACCATCCAATCATTTTTATTAAACAAACATTGAATACTTACTTTTTCCCCAGCCTTTGTGCTTAAGACTAACTGAATAGCAGCAATAATGAAATGGACACATCTATGGATTTTAACCTTACTGCCTAACATTTAGCAGAGTGGCCTGTGTTTCTTGTGAGCACTCTTCACTACTACTATTCTAAAGATTAGATTTCTTTCTCAACCTTACACAAATACAGAAGAACACCTGACTCCTTCAACTCCTAACCCTCCTCTCTACATCCATTCTATTGTTGCTTTACATTCTCTATTTCCCAATTTAGCCCAAAATTAATCCTCTTTGGAGTATACTTGGATCAAACTTGCTTCAATCCTCTATACTCCTTGTTTTTCTAAACATTATTCAATGATTTTCTATGTTCAGTTCTTGTTTTAGTTCTCATGTGACTAACCAACCTATATCCTGACCCCTAATTTTTTTTCCATTCACTAGATAAGTATTTTCAACCATTTAGAAACCACTAATATCAAAATTTCCCCAAAGCTTTGCAAGCCTTTAAATGTTCCTAGACAGAACTGTCTTCCTTTTTTCTTCCTTCTTTCCTTTCTCTTTCTCCTTGTTCCTTCTTTTCTTTTTCCTCTCTCTCTCTCTCTCTCTCTCTCTCTGTGGTACTGGGATTTGAACTCTTGGCTTTGTGCTTGAAAGGCAGGTGCTCTAACATTTGAGCCATGCTCCTAGCCCTTTTATGCTTTAGTTACTTTTCCAATATAGTCTCCTATTTATGCTTGAGTCACCATAGACTACAATCTCCGATATTGTCTTTCAGTTTAATTGGAATCAGAGCTGCAGACCACCATGCCCAACTATTAATGATTAATATACTGTCTTATTAAATTTTTGTCCAGGCTGACTTCAGATCACCATCAATCCTCCTCAAGCTTAACTTATCATACCAAGCCTCCAAACAGATCTGTCTGTTAATAAATCCTTCTCCCTTCTCCCCAAAGCCTGATGTTTCAAAGCAATCCTCAAAATACTGTAACTTCTGCTGTGTCCTAGGAAAAGGGTGTTGTGACTTAAGCTTATGGACTGCTGGATAATATCTGACACTTTCCAGACAAGCACCTCTACATAGAGAAGTGTTCTAGAGAGAAAGGAAAGGCAAGAACAGTGCAGGGAGAATGTCATATAACAGAGGCAAAGAAAAAAGAGGTTTTCAGGAATGAAGAAGAAACTGGCAGTAATCATGCTTTCCAAGATTTCAGAGGTAAGGAATGAACTACAAAGATTGGATAGCAAAGTAACTAGGTTGAAATCAATATCAGAGAAAACCTAGAGAACTGATTAGCAGGAGCATGAGACATCAGGTAGTCAATGAATAGAGGCAAAATAAAAGAGAAAATGCAGACATTGTTTTATTTTATAGTTCTCAGTTTTGAATTTAGTGCTTTGCCCTTGCTAGGCAAGCATATCACTTAAACCATGCTGTTAGTCCTTTTTTTTCAGTTTGTTTTGTTTTGTTTTAGATAGTTGATTGTTTTAGCCAGGCCAGCATGAATGTAGATCTTTCTATTTACATTTCTCATAGTAGCTGTGATGACAAACATATACCCCTAGGCCTTTTCAGTTGAAATATATGTCTCATTAACTTTTTTTCCCTAGCTTTCTTTGAACCATATCTTCTCAATCTCTTATAGTGAGGATCATAGCTGTGACTCTCTGTTGCTCTTCTCAGACCTACACTTCAAAGAAATCTATGTGTGTATTTAAATATCATGGTGAAAAGCCTTTATATGATTAATGCACACTTATAAAAATGAAATAACTCAATTGGCTAGGAAAAGAAAATATATCTACACGGGAAAGAGAAGAAAGGTAGAACATGGGCATAGATGGTTGTGAAATGGAGCATGGAATTTCTATCATAATTGCTTGAGTGTTTAATGCTAACAAGGAAAGACTCCAGAAGCAATTAGAGCAGGTCCATTTGAATATAAAAGAAGAGTAGGTTTAAAACCAGAACAAGTGAGAGTGTGCTAGTTCACAGTGATTCAAGCAATAGTATCATGTGATTTTCTTTTGTTTCTTCTGTATGTTCTTTCCTCCTATGGTATATCCCCTGTTATCACTGTATTTTATTTTAGTAACCTGCATCTTGTATATTACATATATCTAATTTGGGGAAGGAAAGATGAATAACAAAATGCTGAAACAAGGACACAGGATGACCCATTGCAACAATGATACTCACAAGACACTGTGTTGGAAATGAACTTTACAACTTCTGGGGGTGGGTAGAGTGATGGGAGGTGGGGGATGGAAGGGATGCCATGTTTATATGTGTGCATGTGTGTGTAATTGTGGTTCACATACACTAGTCAGAATGTGTTGTTGGTTACTGGAAGAATGCTCAAATTAAAATAAGGTATGTCAAGTATGGGTTGTAAATAATCTATCTTAAAAATCATATTAAATGAAGTAAGCCAGACCCAAAGAACCATAGACACCATAGTTTCCCTCATTTGTTATAACTAGTATATGTCTAAGATAGTACTATTAGAGGATCATAATAACTCAAAAGCTATGTAAGTACGACCATATAAAATGATGCTAATTAGCTGGGCACCAGTGGCTCACGCCTGTAATCCTAGCTACTCAGGAGGTTGAGATCTGAGGATCGCGGTTCAAAGCGAGCCTGGGCAGGAAAGTCCATGAGACTCTTATCTCCACTCAGAAAATTGGAAGTGGCACAGTGGTTTAAATGGTAGAGCACCAGCCTTGAGCTGAAGAGCTGAGGGACAACATTCAGGCCCAGAGTTCAAGCCCCATGATCAACAACAACAACAACAAAAAGATGCTAATTGAAATGAAACAAGAGGTCTTTTTATGTTGTTGACATTGTTGTCATCAATGTACTGTATCACATTCTTTCATTTTATTTCATTTCATTCTATTTTTCCCTTTGATTTAGCCCAGATAGTCACTGTTTTGTATTCTAGTACCCAGTGTCTTGTATATATGTTTTTATACATTTATCTGATATGGGGAAAGGAAGGGAATAACAAAATGGTGAAAAAGGACAAAGGGTGAACCAATGCAACAATGATACTCAAAATACACTATGCTAGAAAAGAACTTTACAACTTAGGGTGGGGGAGGGGAGGAGGGGAAGGAAAGTGGGAGAAAAATGAAGGAGTGGGAAACAATGTTCCACAAGAAATGTACTCATTACCTCACTATGTAACTATAACCCCTATGCACAGCACTTTTACAACAAAATTAAGTTAAAAATTCATTATACTATATCTTTTCTCTCATAGGGTTAAGGTTTAATATCCTAAAGTTGTCAAAGCTACTTTAGACAGGTGAACAAACATCACCTTGATAATAAAATTTAAACAAAATAAAAAAATACTTTCTGGACCCATTCCTCATGTAACATTTGAATAGATATAATTTCATAACTATAACTTTAAAAATAACCTATTGAGTCACAGTAAACAAAAATGAGGGTTAAAAGAATAGCAAAATTAGCAGAGTTCCAGTGGCTTATGCCTGTAATCCTTGCAAGTCAGGAAACTGAGATCTGAAGACTGAAGTTTGAAACCAGCCCAGACAGGAAAGCCCATAACTAGAACAAAGCTAGAAATGGAGCTGTGGCTCAAGTAATAGACTGATAGCCTTTAGCAAAAATTTTCAGGGATAACAGTTAGGCCCTAAGTTCAAGCCCCAAGAATAGCACATATGCATGCACATGCACATGCAACATGCACATGCACACGCACATGCACATGCACACACACACACACACACACACATACACACATACACAAAAGCTAGAAAATAAAGAAATACCAAAAATATTAGGTTAAACTCAGGAAAAAAAATTTATATAATTAAATAGGAGTGTTGATATGTTTAAGGAAATAAGAAATTTCTTAAAGTGAGGGATTGGAATTACTCATTTGTTCTTCCAAAGAAAACTTTGAATGTTAAAAAACCAAAAACTTTTGTAATTAAAATCTCAATAGTTTGGTTAGATAGTATATCATAATTAGAATTTGCTGAAAAGAATCATTGAGTTAGAAATAAACCTGAATTCATTCCCAGAATGAAGAGATTAAAGTGATAACAACTCTGAAAAATGGTTCTTTTCTGGAGGAAGGAGAATATATAATATACAGATAATTGGAGTTTTAAAAAGGCCTGAAAAGTGGTAGTAGAGAAAATTTACATTTGAACTGATTAAAGCCATGAGTCTCTAGGTTCAAAATAGGTCAAGCATAAAAATTCATGGAAATTAAGAAATATTGTGTAATACTAAATGGCATCAAAACAAAAATAAGCTATTGAAAGTATTTCTAACTAAACTGCAATTGACATTAAGGAATAACAGAATGAGTTTAAACTTTTCAACACAAACAAGTAAAATATAATGTGAAATAGCCTGTAATATTAGCACTGATATTACAGATATAGCAGAGGTAAGGGAAGTACAAGTTCAAGGCCAGCCTGCATACACAATGTGAACTATGTAAGAAGGAGGGGGAAGGTGAGGGGAGAGAGAGAAGAGGGAGAAAATGAGGGAAAGGGTAACGCTGTTCAAAAAAATATGCTCACTACTTTACTTATGTCACTGTAATCCCTCTGTGTATCATTTTTACAAAAAAAATTTTTAAAGGAGGGGGAGAGAATGAATTAAGTAATAGTATAATAGGTTAAAAATGCTGCAAAAAAGGTAAAATAAAATTTTATACCTAGCTAAACTTATTTGAGCAGTATAAGATACTCTCAGATAAACAGAAACTGAATTTTCATACCCAAACTCACATTATTAGAAATGATAAATTTATATTTTAAAAGATGGATATAAAACTTAAAGAGAGAGATAGAGAAACAAATAATCACTACATAACTAGGAAACTTTAGAAGTGTATTGAATGTCTAAAATGATTATTAGTATAAGGAAATATAACATATTTGTATATTTTATACATGTATGTTTATATGTATAAAATGGAAATGTAATACTAAATAATGATTTGTAATAGGAACAATATACAGCACATGCAAACTGATGCAACAAGATTGGGTCCATTCACCTAGCTGTATTATTAATATACATGTGATTGTGTTAGATATGACATGATCTTGATATATCGTAGTAGTTAACGATGTCAAGTATCTGTTCAAATGTTTACTATCTATGATCCATTTTGCAAACATCTGTTCTCTTCTTCCCTTTTCTAAAAAATATATTTTTCATTATTTTAAATAGTTGCACAAAGGAGTTGCCATTTAACAAAGCTTATGAATACAATGTATTTTGATCAATGTCATCCCTTTCATCATTCTCCCCCATATCTCCCAACCACACCACTTCCCTCAATTTTCTTAATTTCATAGGACATGCATTAAATATTGTTACTACATTCCCCTACCCCTTTCCTCTCTTCATTCCTCAAGCCCTCTCCTTAAATCTCCTTTTGTATATGAGTTTCCAGGTGCTTATTTCAAGGACTGTGTGTTAGCATTTCTAAGGAATTATGCAATTTGCATTCTCTCCTGTATCTACCATATTTCAATTAATACATTTGTGTATACTTGGATACCACCATGAAGTGTTTACTCACATATTTATAAATGAATTCTAGTTTCCACATATGAGAGAAAGCATGCATCCTTTGTCTCTCTAGGCCTGACTTATTTCACTTACCATTATTGTTTCTAGGTCCTTCCATTTCTTTGTAAATGATACAATATCATTCTTTTCTAATTCATGAGTAAAATTCCACCGTGTAATATATACCACCACCTTCCCTTTTTATGATTGAATTGTTTGTTTGCTTTTGCTTCTGAGTTTTGAGTTACCTAAACTTTTTGTTATGTGGCTTCCAAATATTCCTCCAGACTTTGGCCAACACTGCTTATGCATTTCACGTCTGTCAGTTAGATATTTAATTTTGCCAAACAAAATTTTGTAGTTTTTCGAGTTTAAGATTTGAACATTTTGTTATAATTTTTCACAAGTGTTAAATTATTGTTGCTATTTTAACTGCTTTCTTTAAGTTATTCATTGTAAGTGTATAAAATGCAATTGATTTTTGTATATTGCTCTCATATCTTGCAACCATCTTGATTTCATTTATTGATTCTAATAATTTTATAGGATTTCTTTTATATAAACATTGTCATCTATGAGTGCAAATACTATAATTCTTTTTTTCTCAATCTGGATAACATTTATTTATTTTGTTTGACTCTTTTCTAGCTAACATATAAGGTTCAATGGTGAAATGAAGTAGACATTCTCATCTTCTATGTGAGACAAGCCTTTAAACTATTTTTTTTAACAAAGTCTCTGCAAAAGGTAAAGAAGTTCCCTTCTACTTCTAGTTTGTTAAGTGTGTTTTGTTTTAGCTTAAAAGAGCATCATGAAAGATTTTTTTCTGTGAGTACTTAGATAATCATATTTTGCTTTTAATGATTAGACACATTAATTAGTTTTCAAATATGAAACCAATCTTGAATTACTTGGAAAAGTCTCACTTGTCAAAGTACACTCTTCTTACATGGTTCAATAGTATTTTGGTGAGGATTTTTGCATCCAATTTTCTAAGAGATATACATCATTGTTTCATTTTCTTTGATTTTTGTTGTAAGGATAAAATTGGGTTTACAATATGAGTTAGTACTATCTCCTCGTCTTCTTTTTGGAAAAATTTGTGAAGAAATGGCACAAATTTTTCTTTAACTTGGTTGAATTCAGTAGCAGGTGGATTTAGTCGTTATTTGTTTGCTTTATTTTGTTTTGTTTTGTTTTGTCTTGTTTTGTGGCTTATAGATCTTGGACTCTGGGCCTGAACACTGTCCCTGAGCTCTTCAGCTCAAGGCATGTGCTCTATCACTTGAGCCACAGCACCACTTCCGGTTTTCTGAGTGGTTTATTGGAGATAAGAGTCTCAGCCTTTCTTGCCTGGGTTGGCTTTGAATCGAGACCCTCAGATCTCAGCCTCCTCAGTAGCTAAGGGTACAGGTGTGAGTCACCACTCCCTGCTGTTCGCGTATTTTTTGAATTTTTTTTATTACTGCTTTGAGCTCTTCTCTATAGAGATGGATCTACTCCCATTGTCTTTTTCAGGCTAGCTTTGATAGCTGTATCTTTACAGGAATTTGCTCATCTCTTTTACAGAAATAGACAATGTGAGTCTATTTTTAAAACCAGCCTTTCCTTGTTCAATTGTTTATTTCAACCTTATTTGTGTAAGTTTTTGTTTTCTGTGTTTTAGTGCTTTGTTATTAAGAACAAAATGTTTATAAATGTAATAAAAATGTATCTCCTTTTCCCCTGTTCTTGTGGTATTATTTTTGTATATGTTATATCCAGTAGTGTTACAAATGTAATATGTTGTTATAATTATTAATTTTCTATGTATAATCATCTTTAGACAAAACAGATTTGCTCCAATCCACCCCTTTTGTGTGTTAATGACAACCCTATTAAGAATAATATATTTTGTTCCTGTGTTATAGGCTAGCCCAGGAATACATTATGTACATGTTGGTTTTTGCCAATTGCTTCTTAGATTAGTTAAGAGAAGAAATGAAACGGTACCTTTCTACTACTGCTTAGTTACATAATTATTTCATCAGAGCTCTTTGTTTCTTTATGTGGGTTGAAATTACCATCTGTCCTCACCTCCTTTCAGCCTGAAAACCTTGCTTCAGTGTTTGTAAGGAATGTCTGCTTGCAAAAAATTATTTCAGTATTTATCTGAGATTTTCTTTATTTTACCTTTGCTTTCTAAAGATAGAAAATGATGTCAGAGTTTCTGCATATAGGGCTATTGGCTTAGGATTTTTATCTCTGAATATTTTTAATCTCACTACTTCTCAGACATCAGCTGCTTATCTTATTCCCCTGACTTCTTTGTAAATGAGGACCCGTTTTGTTTTTTTTTTTTCCTTACTCCTTTCAGGATTTTCTCCCTTCCATGACATTCTTCATTTTTGTTGTGAGCAACTTTGTATTTATTCCATTTTCCTGTAGTAATGATAGTACTCAGTTGGATTGTTTTTCTCTAACATTTCTTTTTTTTCCTTTCTTTCTTACCTCTCTGATAATTTTGTTTTTTTCTGATGATATTGTGTTTTGAAACCAGGATATTTTGTTTACTGGGCTAATCAATACTTATAACCCATACTTCCAGCCGTTTCCTCACAGGTTATTTTTGAAATAGTTTCTTCAATTCCTGCCTGGGCATATGTCTGAGAGATGCTGACTTACTTGGTGCTTCTTGTCTTTAGGATTACAGACATATCCCATCATAACCACCCTGCCTTCCTTGAAGAGAGTCTTGTTGACTTTAATTTGTCCAGCTTCCCACATAGCTTCAGATGGAAGGTAGGTACCATTGCACCCAGCTGTGGGTTGAGAAAGTGTCTCATAAATTGTTCTGAGTGGGCTCACCTTGTACCTTGAACAACCCCATCTCAGTCTTTAAGTAAGTATGAACTACTAGTACCCAGCTACTTTCTTTCTAATACTTCCATGGTGTATTTGAATATACCCCAAACAGTCTTATACAAAATACAATAGCACTAGTCTTTGAAACCTTCTTCATTTATTTTTATTTCTTCTTCTCTTTTACACTTTTATACTTCTTATACTGCATATTCAATCTCCTTTCTATATTTGTGAATGCTTTTATTTGACATTTGAAATCTACTTTTGAGCTCCTGTAATGAATTTTACTCCTTAGTTATAATGTTTAAAGTTTCCATGTGGCTCTTTTTCATAACTCCTATCTCCTTATTTGTCTACTCTATGCAGCATTGTCATTATGTTATTTCTTTAATCAAACTCCACCTTTTTTGAAGCTCTAAGGTTTGAATTCAGGGTCTTCTATTAGCCAGGCAGGAACTCTACAACTTGAGTCATACTCTCAGCCCTTTCTGCTGTAGATATGTTTCAGGTAGAGTTTAAACGTTTGCCCAGAACTATCCTCAGACTGGGATCCTCTTATCTGTTTCCCACACAACTAGAATGACAGGCATGCACCCAGATAATTTAGATGGTGTTTTGAAAATTATTTGTGTAATCTGGCCTCAAACTGTGATCCTCCTAATCTCTACCTTCTTCTAAGTACCTCAGATTACAGAAGAGCCACATCCAAGCATAACACTTGAATTTTTATCCTTTCATGAGCAAGGGATAGGCAATGAGATCCCCTGTTGTGATTGTGGGTAATATTTAGGAAGAGCCCTTAAGCAGCCACACCATCATGAATGGAATTACTGTTCTATAGTAGAATGTGTTGTGAATCCAGGATTAAGTGCATTAAGTGGTAGATTAAGTTCATTCAATGCATTTTAGAATAATGAAAATTTTCACCTTATGAGAGGTTTCTTGAGTTGTAACCACATCTGATACAGAACGTGAGGAACATTTGATTGTCCAGTGGCTAATTATAGGTCTTTTGTGTGAAATTCCATGTCTTGTCATTCTCATGGTCAGTTTCTGCAACTTGGTATTATTTCTGGGGTTTCGCTTTCTTGTTTTTTGACTGTCTCACAATTTCTGTTAGAAAATGTACATTTTAGATAATAAAAAATCCCTAGGTACCAAATGCATCTCACCATCAGCCAAAGGTCTTCTTGCCATACTCTTCTAATGGACTGTCTAATATACAAAGCAAGAGTATTATCTGCAACTTCCTATCCAATAGAAAGCCTGCTCAATGTATCATGTGGAGACTGGGAGGAGAATAGGCATCTCACTCCTCAATTGCACTTGCCCAGTGTTATCGTTAGATCAGGTCATTAGTAGCAGGTCATTAGTGAAAAACACTGTTAGGCTGCTCTTCCCAGGATGAAAGCCCCCCTTTCACAGTAATTGGGAGAAGAAGGAAACCTGTACAGCTAAAGTGCAATTTCCATGTCTGCAGAAAAAGAAAGGAAGATGGAATGATCTTGGTTGAAACACCACAGATACTTGCTTTCTATACAAATTTTATAGATTTTGTTGAATCTCTATTTCCTCATTTTATGACACCAGTACCAGTTCCAGAAGGCTTAAATGAATATTGTTTTCTAAAATAACATTCCTCAATTTCCACAGGAAGCTAATACTCAAATATGTTCAATATGTCATACTGGAAGTCCATTCTTCTTTATCATATACTTTTTCTATTCAATTTTATTATTTTAGATTTTAAACCCACATGCAAAAAATCATGCATATTCATGAGATACCTTAGTGATGTTTCCATTTATATTCATCCATAGAAGTTTAAAGTAGCATAGTGGATACCAAACAAAGGCTTGGCAAAATAATGAGAGGAAGGTTGGAGAAAGCTCGAAATAGAAATAAGTTCTGGTGTGCTATTGCACAGTAAGGTAATACTTCAAATCACTGGTATGGTTTCTGTATTGCAACTAAAAGAAGGAGTTACACAGAAATGAAACCACAGCTATATCAGGTATCTTTGTATGTTCTCCACAGAAAAAAAATTATCATGCTTGTATTTTTAGTAAAAGAATAAATGTATGTAGTGAATTTAAGATGTGATAATCACATACTGTGCTTCCTTCAAAATATTCTTGCTTCTTTTTTTTTCTAGTTTGTTGTTCTCAGCAACAGTGCTTCAGCAACAGTCTTACAACATTTAATAAATGAGAGGGTATAACAGTAGAGAAATGGTGTAAAACATGCTCTTTGAGAACATTGCCCTTATATTAAATGCTATGTTACCAATGGGTAAGAAGAGACTAATGAGTAATCTAAAAGCAAGTCAAACCAGGTCAGAAGATAAAATTAATCCAGTTCAATTTTTTCATGTCAATTATATATCTCTGTGATACAGACCCTGGAATAAGTTTTTTTTTCTATCATTTAATGATACGAACCTTGTATTTTCATGGAAGATCAAATATAAGAACCTTGTAAAATTTTTACATGGAAATTTGACAGATGAAGTCCTCTGGATAGTAATCATTTAGCTCAGTGATAAACTTGTCTTTTGCATTCGTGCTCTCTGTTGAATAATCAATACCATTTCAGCAAGAAATAACCCCCACGGAATTACACCTTAAACAGAGTATCAACTCTTCCATCAGAGTGCCAGCGAGTGAGAAATGAGACACCAGGAGGTTAAGCGATTTTCCTATTTTTCTCATGGCAAATTGGCTCCAAGTAATTTCAAGTCAGTTTTCTTTAAAGAAAAGAAATCACAAATAGATGAAAGTGTTCTGGAGACCTAGGGTTAAGGTCAAAGTTTCTCTGAACAGTAGAAGTAGAAACAGAAATGAGAATGGGAAGAGGGGTTGTTCAAAAATTCAGATGACCTGTGTATATCTTTAAGATCCTCTGAATTTTTTCTCTGAGATGAGAAATTTTCCTAAAAACACATTTAATTTATAGCTAAAATAATGTAACTGAGGTTTCACCAGTCTTCTCAATTGTCTCCATTTTATTCACAACATGAAAAACACTGGTGAGTAATTTCACTCAGATGTTTTGCTAAAACTTCTGGCTATCACTCAATTCCAAAACTGCAAGAATTGACATTTTATGAAACAATCCCTCAAAACCACTGAGTTTAAAACTGAGGTTTTAATATGAGGAGATACAAGCTCTAGTTTCATAATGAAACTCAAGCAGCTAAGTTTGGTCCAAGTTTCACATGAACATAAAACCCCCAAAATAATGAAAACAATCACTAAACATGGAGCATTAAATTTGAAACCATAACCTTACTTTAATGTAATGGCTATTTTATTAGCATGGTTATAATCTTATCATTCAAATCCAGATATCGCGAATGATCTGTGAAAAGTCACAATAACTCAGAGCCAACTTGTCCACTATCAGTTTTTTTCCTCCATGTCTTAGCCATAGTGAAATCCCAAAATTCCAGCTTTAAATTTGTGCACCTCATTCAGTAAGCAATAATGTCTACTACATGTTAGGCACAGAGATAGGGTCTGGAAATACAAACTTGAATACAAGGATAGTTGGCTTCCAAAATTTAAACAATGAGAGAAACAAACACCTGACAAGGAGTGTGCATTTGGAATAACAAAACAAAAGGTATGTGTCCCATCACAGTAGAGTTGAAGAAGAAGAAATACTTTTATGGGAGTAAAACTCAATTGCTTGAGGGAGTAAACCAGGTGAAAGTTCAGGGCATAGGGAACCATTTCATTACTTCAGGCAGACATAGAAAAAATACAACTTCTCCATTCCAATAAGGTAGAAATATGCCCAAAATGCCACAGTGGTGGAGGGGTTATGGGCACAAGGACAGACTATTTGGTGAAAGGTCTTGTGTAGCAAAGAGTTGAAGTTCTGTCTTGAAATCTTAGGGATGACTAATGCAGAGGTTGTGTAGGGTGGTAGCTTGGTTATGTTGCATTTGCAAAAGATCCTCTGACAGTGATTTTGGATTTGAGGCTTGTTGAGTTATTATTATGTAACTGTGAATGACAAGAAACTAAGATAAGAAAAAGGTAGTGTCCAGGGGGAAAGCAAAGAACGAATGGAAATGAAGAAATCAAGGAAGCAGATTTCAGGAGGTAACATTTGATTGGCTGAGAAGCAGAGTCCAGGATGATAACAATTTGACTCGAGAGTGGATAAAAGGAAGAGAAAAAATGAAAACTGACATCCATGTAAATCCTGAGTGGTGTGATTCACCTTTGACATACTACATGGAAATGCCCTCTATGCAGACAGATGTATTCTAGAACCCTTACATAAGGCTTCAGCCCTCCATTCAGGATTCAGAAGAAAACCTGTTATGGGACCGTATCTTGGAATGCACCTCCACTAATAGATTAAAAATGGAAGCAAATCAAGCTTTAGAGCTCAAAGATAGAGGGAATTAAGAAGGACTGCTATTGGCAAGGTGAGGTTGATCAAAGTACATTGTACACATGAACATGTCCTAAATATCAAAATGAGACACCCTTGTATACTTTATTTTCAAAAACTCAAATTAAAAAAATTAAAAGTATTTAATGGACATATGGACAAGGAGGAAACCAAAGAGTGTGTTATTTACATGCACACACACACACACACACACACACACACACAAAACACACACAAAACACATGCACACTTGCACAAATGAGAACTAACAACCGGAAGATTTTAAAACCAGGAGTAATGAGCATCAGAGAAAGAAGGAGGGTTCCCAAAGCACATGTAAAAAGTGTCTTGTTCCTTCATTTGTTCATTTATTCATTCAAGAATGTATTAATTAAGCCGCACACCAGTGGCTCACGCCTGAACTCCTAGCTACTCAGGAGGCTGAGATCTGAGGATCACAGTTCAAACCCAGCCCAGGCAGGAACATCTATGAGATGCTTATCTCTTATTAACCACAAGAAAAACTGGAAGTGGCCCTGTGGCTCAAGTGGTAGAGCACTAGCCTTGAGCTGAAGAGCTGAGGGACAACGCCCAGGCACAGAGTTCAAGGCCCACAACCGACAAAAAAAATAGAATGTATTATTTGCAAACCTGGAGTGAGCCACACTATTCCACTAGTGGACTGGAGTGGATTGGGTTAAAAAAAGGAAACCTTTGTCTTCATCATATTCTCAGACATATTTGACATGAGTTTCCTGAAACACCACTACTTCATGGCAAGTAAGAGATATTTACCTTCCTTCCTAGAATCAGAAAGAACCTCCACAGCATAGCCACAGAGAATCTTACAAATTCTTTAGCACACCATCAATCCAACCCCTGAACCCCTGAGTGAAGAGTTGAGTTGTATCTCTGAGCTCATCAACAAACATAGTGCTCATGTGAGAATTTAAATTTCTTTCCCATCTTCATTAACCTAAACATACGCTCTAAGAAATTATCTCATCACACAAAGCTTGCAGGCACTTTTTCCTGAAAAGAAAATATAATATTATCCATTCTAAAAGCTGCTGTATCTAGCGTTAATGTCAGCCAAAAATATTTAAATGAAATTTAAAACCAAAATGAAAAACACGTCAAGATCACAAGTTGTTGCCCTCATTTCTGCTCATGCATTTAACTCACTAAGAAATCATCTGACATTGCCATTAAGATAAAAAATCATTGACTTTGATTCAAAATAACTTACTGCTTTTAAAGGGATACAAAACATGAGATGATGCAAAGATTAGTCATGCAAAGATGACTAATTTAGTCATGCATGCTGTATCCTGTGGGCCAATAATAGATCTGTATGTACTTATGTACTTTTCCAAGTAATGTTTTTATTTGGATCCTATTTTGTGCATAGTATCTTATTAAGATAATATTTATACTGCTTTAAAGAATATATTATTTTCTTTCAGTGTATTGTCTCCTTTAACCTCTTTGTCCATTTGCTCAAATCCAAACTTAGAAATGAAATGATTACTTCTCCTCTAGTCTATTTGTCCTACACATGGAATACTCTGGGAAGAGCTGGACTGCATGAGGCATGCAGAAGCAGCAGCATTTCAGAGCACCTTACTGTTGTCACATCTGAACTCTCCAGAAGTATGGTTTTAATTTTGCCCTTGAAATATGAGTCCAGCTATGTTGCCAATAGTTATTTTCCCCTGTCACAACACTTCATGTCTTGAAGTATCTGCAGACAGCTTATAGGTTGCATCTTTCCCCCATTCTTTTTGAAACAGTATCTTCTTGCCAGTTGATTTTCTTTTGCTTGGGGAGGCAAAATCATACCCTATGTCCAATAAAAACAGAAGCACCTGGACTGAGGATATGTCATGAGCAATGCTATCATCCACTGGTTCCATCATGATGAAGAGCAGTCACCTTACTTTTAGAAATGTTTCTTCACCTCCTTGTGCACATGCACTCTGCATTTGCAGTCTTTAATGGTTTTGCCACCCATCCTCTCTTAATTAAACAAGCATAAGACATGTAGAGTAGAAGCAAAGATTCTATAGATCTGAATTTAACCATCGTCTTTTCTCAATTTTAATAACAGTGTGGAAAGGTCCAGTTAGACATTTTCATGTCTTGAGTCCTGTAGACTTTATAGCAACTTCCAAGTTCTACATTTAACATCATTTTATCAAAAAATTAAATGATTCCCTAAACTTAGACATTCTAGAGGTTTTTTGTTAAGTTAAGCCAAAAGCATGAAATCAAAATTTCAAGACACTATATCTAGTTATTGCCAATCCAAGGATTCTCAAATGTTAACCTTAGTAAAGGATTTCTATTAAGATTAATCTCTTTAGGTAAAAAGTACAATGTCTCATGGTTTTGAAAAATGATTATTACTTCAAGCTTAAATGATATTATTCATTTGCCTTATGTGTATAAAATAAAGTAAGACATATAAAGTAACTGAAGAACAAACTGGCAATAAAAATCTGGAATATGTTTTAAGAAAATCTGGTCAGGATAAACTAAATAGAAGAAAAGAAAAGTAATAATAAGAGCATCTTACCTTTATATAAAACATATATTTTGTAGTTAAAGATGATGTCACAAAATTAGTCACTAAGATTTTTACTTCAGGAGTACAAACAACTACAGATCTGCCTTATGGTGCTAAACAAGACAGTACAAAAGAATGGCATTTACACACACACACACACACACACACACAAACACACACACGAACATACACAGTATAAGGAATGCAGAATTTGATCAAGTCAAATTACATTTTTGGTAAGATTTTTTAAGGGCTTCTTTAGCTTAGAATCTTCATTTCCTTGAAAAGGCATGATGTCAAATATTGAACAAACCACACATTTATGAACACTGGGTCTGTTTGCTTATGGATATGAGAGGAAAGGAATGAGATAAAGACAAGGGAAGAATCTGATCTCTTATTACAAATTCCTTTCTGATTCATGCCTAAAGTAACATAAGAAGAATCATCAGCAAATATGTGTAGCAATAATCTTAAAAAGAAAGAAACCAAGGGTAAAAGGAACTGAATGAAAATGAAAATATCTTGATATAGAAAAAAGTAGTCACATTAAAATCAAGAGTAAAAATAATCAAACTAATGCCTCAGGTGCAACGAAGGTAGAAAAATATTTTCGAGCTGGGAGAAACATTGAGAGCTGAATTAAACAGGCTAAATTAATCTTTGAGCAAGTTTCTTACTGGGGAAGACTGAATTCATTTTTTTTCACCTTAGTGAATTTATTAATCTCCCCATGGGCAAAAAAGTCATTTACATTTTTTAAGTACAGTTAGATCTGAGGGTTTTCAAAGCAGCTTTGTAAGATAAGAGACATTATTACAAGCATGTGAACAATTGTGTTTTTTAAGTCCTTTATGTTTGTGTGATTTTGGAAATCCTTAAGATAAATCTCAATATTCAAAGTGTTGTTTTCTTTGGCAAAGCAAATAGCAGAATGGGAAGGTCAAACAAATTTTTAGAAGACGTGCTGCTGATCATTAAATAAAATGTGAATAGGTAATACATTGCACCAATTAGCTCATTTTGTGCAGAAATAAAAAGTATGCTACATCATAATAGTATTATTATCTTACTCAAATCATTCTTTTTTAATTTAAATTTTATTGTAAAGGTTATATAGAGGATTTACAGTTATGTAAGTCAGATAATGAGTATATTTTTTCTTGAACAGTTTTAACCCCTCATTTTCTCCCTCCTTTCCCCTCCCAAGTTGTTAAGTTCATTTCCAACCATTCTGTTTTAAATTTTCCATTTGCTGTACTCTATATACAAGAATACAAATGCACATGTGCACGAGCACTCACACACACAAACACAGGTGAAATGTTGTTAACTGTTCAACTCAAGACCCTCTGCTTGCTAGGCAAGTACTCTAACCACCTCAACCATGCCTTCAGTCCCTGCCTTGTCGCTTCTGCCATGCAAAGAGAAACCACTGGAGAGATCCAACTCTTACTAGACATCAAATAGACTAGTGCTGTGATATTTAACTTCCCAGACTCCAGAAATATTGGCAATAAATCTCTGTTGTTTATCATTTTTACAGTCTATGGGGCTTTGTTGTAGTACTCCAAAGAGGCATAACAGCCAGAAAAGGCTTGTGGTATCCTCCATTTTGTCTTCTCCTTATTGCAGATATAAATTTTAAAACACTAAGTAAATAACAAATATTAAGTTTAATGGCATTAATGAAGAACTATAGCAATGGTGTGTGTGTGTGTGTGTGTGTGTGTGTGTGTGTGTGTGTGTGTGTGTGCTTTCAAGTAATGGAAAATTTCCAAGAACATTATTACTTAATATGAGAATAACAGAACATTCAGACCTCCTGTGAAGAGCGTGTGTTAAAATTGCCAATTTAAGGACACATTGTGCTTCAGAAATGAGGGTTTGGTACATGTTAAGCATTCCTTAATGACAGTGATATTCCACTAATGACAGTGACATAAAGCCAATATGACACATGTATTATTACTGTACTAGTAATGGTATCTTATAAAGTATTAGATTGGATATTTTATCTCACCTAAAATAATAATTTCTTCCTTATTAGTTTATAGTCCTTTGTCCTCTAACATTTCATAGGATTCATTTTTAAGTGAAGCTTTTAATTCATGCTTGCTGATACCTTGTTTGGGGTGTCACTTTCAGAGCATGGTCCCCTTTATAAGATATTCTTCCAGTTATAAAATTTGCAATATTTTACTACATAATCCTATATTCTCTCTTTGAGGTC
The DNA here is from genome assembly GCF_000151885.1 of Dipodomys ordii. Taxonomy (NCBI): domain Eukaryota; kingdom Metazoa; phylum Chordata; class Mammalia; order Rodentia; family Heteromyidae; genus Dipodomys; species Dipodomys ordii. Next base: position 24,418,825 of record NW_012267225.1, read on the forward strand.
ACATATTAAAACAGTAGATAAGGCTGCCTGCATTATCTTTTAACATTTGCATTTACAAACATAATGAAGTACCACCATCACTTTGACTTATAAGTTCTTCATGTACAAGAAATATCCACTTACCCTCCAAAATCCTTTCATACCTGATGTATCAGTGTTGTGTGGGAATTTACTAAAAGGTTTTTTTTTCCATTTTTTATTGTCAAGGTGATATGCAGAGGGGTTTCAGATACATAAGTAAGGTCATGAGTACATTTCTTGTCAACCTTGTTACCCCTTCTTTCAATTTTCTCCCACTTTCCCTGTTCCCAACTTTCTCCCAAGTTGTAGAGATCATTTCCATCATATTGTCTTGTGTATATTGCTATTGGTTCCCCCCCTTGTCCTTTGCCAAATTATGTTCACTGCTATCCCTTTAATAAAATACTAACGTACCACCTCAAAGATCAGTCATTTCCAGAGTTATGATAATTTCTCCTTTACATTAATCATACTACTTTTATGGTGGTATTTTATTTGTAGTCCCACTGACTTAAACTTCATTACACATTCATAATTTGACTAAACTAGCAATGTCACCACCAATTAAATGGAGAGGAGATATTGTGTGTGTGTGTGTGTGTGTGTGTGTGTGTGTGTGTGTGTGTGTGTCTCAATTTCCTGAAATTTTACCAACATTAACAGTATGACATTTAGGAAAAAGTGCAAAGTTTTTATTTTTTGGGGGTGAAATCTTTTAAAAGACAAATTAAAGAATTAGAACTTGAAGCTAAAGCTAGTACCCTATCCTTGCAATCATAGCTGCTTGGGAGCTTGAGACTGGAAACACAGTTTGAAGCAAGCTCAAGCAGAAAAGTCTGAGATTCCAAGTCAGTTGAAGAAGGTGGCTGCTGTGCACATGCTTGCCATTTCTACTACAACAAGAAATCTAACCTAGGCAGATTATAGTCCCAGAAAATGTCGATAGAAAGGAAATCAATAATAATCTGTGCTTATAGAAAAAAAAGTAAGGGGCTAAAGGCCTGGCTCAGTAGTAGAATGATAGCCTTGCAAACATGAGGACTTCAAACTCAAGTACCATCAAATTTTTGGAAGTACTTACAGAACCAAGTTGTTATTTGTAAAAATGAATAAAGTAAATAATGAAAAGAAAACCCCTTGTCTCCATATCTTGAGCTGGTTTTGATTAGCATCATCTTATATAGTCATGTGTACATAGCTATTGAGCTATTGTGGGTCTTTGTTAGGACTATCCTAAACATATACTAATTATTACAAATGAGGCTGAAGCTAAAAAAAAAAAGAAAATTTCAAAAAGAATTAGAATTGAAAAAAAAAAAAGAATTAGAATTGGGCACTGGTAGTTCACACCTGTAATCCTAGCTACTCAAGAGGCTGAAATCTGAGGATCAAAGCCAGCCCAAGCAGAAAAGTCAGTGAAACTCTTATGTCCCTCCAATGAACCACCAGAAAACCGGAAGTGGCAGTGTGGCTCAAGAGGTAGAGTGCTCGCCTTGAACTGAAGAGCTCAGGGACAGCGGCCAGGCCCAGGCCCAAAGTTCAAGCCTTACAGCAGCAGCAGGAGGGGGAGGGGGAAGGGGAGGGGAGGGGGAGGGGGAGGAGGAGGATTAGCGCAAAATATACCCAAGCACCAAATTTTAACTATAAAATGCAAATTTGAGGTAATTATGAATCTTGTCTCTACTTGTTAATATGGATATGGATACAGGTGGACCCATTGCAACAGTGAGATGTACAAGACGTTATGTCAAAAAAACAAACTTTACAACTTTGGGGGTAAATATGGGAAATTAGGGAGGGTAAGGGGAAACAAAGGAGAAGGCAACAATGCTTGATAAGAAATGTACTCAGTTCCTTGTTCATGTAATTGTAACCCCTCTGTATGGTATTTTCACAATAAAAAAAACTTATTAATAAAAAAATACTTCCAGGAAAAAAAGAACAAGGATTTGAAAACTGGGCCAGGAAAAAGCAAGGGGCAACAAAATTCAAGCAAAGATCTGGCCATTCACTTATACTGCAAAAGAGATGATGCCGACCTTCCAAAAACAGTTTCCTTCATGACTACTGAAGGCTATTAAACTACTTTTGCAGAGTTATGTGTACTTAATTAGTCCTATGCATCGCATAGGATGTAATCATTTCTCCTCAATTCTAACTTACTATGGTTAAGTCAGTTACTTTTAGATGTCACTTCCCATTTTGGAGGTAGCATACAGATTACAATGCAGAAAGATGAAGGCACAAAAAAAGCACAATTTTTATTTCACTTTTCATAATACCTAATACCAACTGATACTTGAAGTTGATTTTTCAAAGAACTCTTCTGCTGACTGGAGTCTAACCCTTTGTCTGGCCTTTGATTTTCCATGTTTCAGGATAATAAAACTTTTCCAGTGTGAACTCAGGAAATGCACCATAAAATGTATTCATTCTTGTGGGCAGATGGATGAGAAGATTAACTCAAATGTAAACCACATGTTTCCAAGAGTTTCAGTGGCAGAAGGTGAATATTCTTTTTAAAAACACTTGGCTCACATTCTGGAGGCAGCCATGTGAGAGATGGAATTCCCTTTGAAAGATCCAGATGTGGCAACTCTGACCAGACTGCATTAGGATCACTTCTCATAAGATTAAGTGTTAAGCTCTATAAGGAGTTTATGTACAGGGTTAATAATTTCCTCACAGATGTTATTCACATAGCAGAGTTAGTTGAAGGCTATGCAATAAGATACTTCTAAATGGCCAAAGTGGGTAATCGCTAGGATGAAGGCATATTTTGCATTTAAAGGAACATTTGAGAAAGTAAAAGATGATTCGGAAAACTAATAGAGGCTGTACTAGAATATTGTAGTAAATCACATTTTTCCCTGTGGGTATCTATGTCTTATCTAGCTACAGAACATTATGAAAGAGGTTGTGTGGTCATGTGCTGTTATGGGCTGGATTGTGTACTCTTGAAATAAACCTGTTTGTTGAAGATTTAACACTTAATCCCTTACCAAATGACTATGTTTTGAGATAAACTCCTAAAGAGGTAATTAAATTAAAATAAGACCAATAGTGTATTCTATAATTCCATCTGATTGATGCCTACATAAATAAAAACAATCTGGACATTTCGAGAAACACCAGGTTTTGATGCACAATGAGCAGAGTATACATGAGGACATAGTAAAAAGATGGCCATTTGCAAGAGGTCTGAGAAGAAACCAACACTTCTAGCATTTTGCTTTTGGGCATGTAGCCTTCTCTATATGAAAAAAATCAGTGTTATTGGAGCCACTGAGTTTTAACATGATGTTACCTAGCAGTAATATGTGTGCTTAACAGATAGATCATAAGGCAACAATCATATCTAGATGTCTACCTTCCCAATTCTCACTTGTGCAGGTGTGCATAGAAACTTGGCACTCCTGATCAAGATTGAATCCTAGGGAAGAAAGGCCATTGATTATACAATGCAAATTTGATGTGTGTGTGTGTGTGTGTCTGTGTGTGTGTGTGTGTCTGTGTGTATGTGCATGCACGTGGGCCATAGCTCCATTTCCTACTTTTCGCTGGTTAACTGAAGATCAGAGTCTTATAAACATTCCTGCCCAGAATAGCTTTAAGTTGGGATTCTCAGATCTTGGCCTTCTCAGCAGCTACAATTATAGGTGTGATTCACTGGCATCCAGTGGAAACTTGATATTTCTTTGTATGATCATTGATGGTCAGATTTTAGGAGTTGGAAGCAGATAGTTATGTTAGTAATGTTTTCAAATCAAATACTACTTCCCAAGAGAAAAAAAGGGAAAAGTGTGCCAAAATTCTACTAATATGAATGCGTCATAAGAAAATGAAGCTTCACAACCAGCAAAGAAGCAAAAGGTTTTTTGACTTTTCACTTTTCTGAGGTATAAGACAGACATCTGTCAAGAGTTAGAAAAGAATGAGAAGAAAGAAAAGGAAGCATATTTTAGAACAGGTGTATTGTGACTAATTCCTCAGTAAGACATACATGAAAAGAATCGTGGCAACAAACATAGTGGGTAAAAAAAATCATCTGAGCAAATGTTCTTGCTCTGTGACTCATTGCCAAATTGAGCAGATTCTATTTGGGAAAATGGATAAAAGAATTCGATGATAAAAATATATTTTCACTAAAAATTTTAATATTGAATAATTTCAGAACTGTATTAAAACTATTAGATTAAAATACATCCTACTAATTGGAACTATTGTAATAGTTTCTATGACATTCACTCTGAAAATGAATAAATATTATTAGAAGACATATTTTCAATGTTTATATAAACTACCTTACAGCATAACTTAGGTTTGGAAGTTAAATCCATGTAAAGACAGCAGAATAATGACTTTGATAAACATATGAACTAATTCTATTATACCAGAAATTTCTTTTGTCCCTTTCTAAGTATTTCTATCTGCATCTAGTTTAGTCAGCGACCCATATCCTTTTCCTGTCATTCTAATGGAGATTTATCATGCTTAAATTCTCATATACACAGACTCATTCAGTCTGAACTTGTTTGCATCTAGCACTTTAGTTTTAATCAAGTTTTTGAGATCTTCCTATACTACAACATCAGCTCTGTTCCTCTTTATTGTGCAGTTATATCCTATTGCCTGGGTACTACCACATTTTAAGCATTCATGGATTTAAACATGAGTGAATGACAGTTTGGGCAATTATGATTAAAGATGCTGTTAATATTCACATGTGAGATTTTAGGTGGACATACATTTTCATTTCTCCTCAGAAACTCCCTAGATGTGGAACTGCTACAATGTTTGATAAGTGCATGGTTAATAGTATAAGAAACTGCCAGTTTTCCTAAATAAGTATGTCACTTTATATTCTTCCTAGAAAATAAAAATTCCAAATCTAAAATGTATTGCCTATGTTTTTAACTCTAGCTCTCCTAGTGGATGAGAAATGGTAGCTCATGCTTTGGGTTTGCATCAGCCAGACAACTAATGATGATCATGTGTGTGGGCCATTTGTAGATCTTTTTTTTTTTATCAAAGAAACTATTAAAAACTTTTGTGCTTTCTTATTGGATTGCGTTTCTACTTCCTGATGAATTGTATGGGCTATAGCTACTCAACAATAGACACTATATATTCCAAGCATTTTCTTCCATTATATTATTTTCCTTCGCATTTTCTCAGTGAAATTTCTCAAAAAAGTAAATTTACTTAATTTTGATGTAATTCAGTTTGTCATTATTTCTCTTTAATGGTTAATACATTTTATCTTTGAAGCAAAACCTTTCCCATTTGGATACTGAAAATATTTCCTCCCATATTTTTTAAAGTATTTTTGTTGTTATATAGTTTAAAGGGTTTTTTCTTCTTTTTTAATTATTATCTGTAATTAGTTGTACAAAGAGATTGCCATTGAACAAAGCAGTTCACTAATACAATATATCTTAATCAACGTCACACCTTTCAACATTCTCAACCATTGTTCCCCTATTATATTTTATATTTAGGCCCAGTAGTCATTGAAGCTAATTTACATAATGGCATAAGATAGAGATGAATTTTTTTCCCCATCAGTCATGGAGCTTGAACTCTGGGTTGGGTGCTGTCCCTCAGCTCTTCAGCTCAAGGCGAGGGCTCTACCATTTGAGCTACAGTGCCACTTCCAGTTTTCTGGTGGTTTATTGGAGATAATAATATCACAGACTTACAAAGCAACAAAGAAATAATCTTATAATTGCGTTAGAAACAAATGCACGAAAAAAACATTTAAAATGCATAGCTTAGGGGCTGGGAAGGTGGCTCAGTGGTAGAGCGCTTGCCTTGCATGCTCAAGACCCTGGGTTCGATTCCTCAGCACCACATAAGCAAACAGAAAAAAGCCGGAAGTGGCGCTGTGGCTCAAGTGGTAGAGCGCTAGCCCTGAGCTGAAGAGCTGAGGGACAGCGCCCAGGCCCAGAGTTCAGGCCCCACGACCGGACCCAAAAAAAAAATACATATCTTAGGGTTCATTTTCCTAACATCACTTTATCTGACCTTTTCTGATTGACTCAGACATATACTAGATATTGCAAATAAGGGAAATCATGGGACCTATGTTTCTTTGGGCTTGGCTTACTTCACTTAATATAATTTTTTCCAAGTCTTTCCATTTCCTAACAAATGGGGCAATGTCATTCTTTCTGATGGAGGCATAGAATTCCATTGTGTATATATACCACATTTTCTTGATCCATTCATCTACTGAGGGGCATCTGGATTGGTTCCAGATCTTAGCTATGGTAAATAATGCTGCAATAAACATAGTTGTGCTGGTAGCTTTAGTAGGGTCTTGTTTGTGATCATTTGGGTAAATGCCCAGAAGTGGGATTGCTGGGTCATAGGGGAGCTCCCCCACAGTATAACCCCTGCTTTCACTGTATTTGATGTCGGTATAATTTGTGGAGGGGAAGGGGCAAAACAAGTCGTTTAAATAAGGATACAGGTGGACCTGTTGCAACAATGAGAAGTACAAGTTGTCATGTCGAAAACGAACTTAACAACTTTGGTACCAGAGGGGGGGCGGGATGATTGGGTGGGAGATGGGGGGAGGGGAGAAGGTGGGAAGGGATGTGAAGGGTAAACAAGGGAGGAGGCTACAATGCTTGATAAGAAATGTACTCATTATCTTGCCCATGTAATTGTAACCCCTCTGTACAGTATTTTCACAATAAAAAAAATAAAAAATTAAAAAAAAAAAGAATATCACAGACTTTCCTGCCCGGGCTGGCTTGGAACTGCCATCCTCAGATCTTAGCCTCCTGAGTAGCTAAGAGTATAGGAGTGAGCCACCAGCTCCCGGCTGAATGTTGTTTTTGGATTTCTTGTTCTCACATCATTGTTTTGAAAGTGTATTCATTATTTATTGAATGCAAATGTATCTGCGGTACAGCTATTATTTGTGTGGTATAATTCTAGACTTTTTGGGTTCTTCTAATGATCTGTATGTCTAACCTTGTGGGGTGCCATGTGGTCATAATTATTGTTTCCTATACTAGTGAAATGCACTTTTAACACCTCGGTTTCTTCAATGATGAGAAAGGATAGTTGTGAAGAAATCAATAGAACATAATTGATACAAAAGAGATTTTGGGGGAAATAAAAAAGACTTTCAATGTGGGTTCTAGCAAGAGCTAACAAGGAAAGATGAAGATAAACATCATCAAATTTGATCGTTTACATGATTGAATATGACTAAATGGAACAATGGGACCTGTTGAAATTGCGTTAGGAAGGGGAAAGAGAGAGTGGTAGAGGGGGTGAGATTTATCGGAATTCATTGAAATCTTCTCTGCAATACTAATGCATGTTAATAAACAAAGAAGATAGTTATTATGTTGGGTATTAGAGAAAACTATTGTGTCTTAATAAATCTACTAGCTTTAAAGATTGAGGACAGTATATTCAGGAGAAAAGGAAGAAAATCTGATTGAGTTTTTGGCTGACACATGGGAAACAAGAAAAGCAGTGGCCAGTATTTTACACACATCTACAAATCTAAGAACCAACACATATTGGATCCAGCATAGTTACTGTTATTTACAAAGGAGAGTCAATTTAGTTGACCACTAACTTCTTTTTTATGTTTTATTGTACAGATACTGTACAGAGGGGTTACAGTTACATGAGTGAGGTAATGAGTACATGTCCTCTAGAACATTGTTACCTCCTCCTTTGTTTTCCCCAGGCATCCCTTCCTCGCTCCTCCCCAACTCTCTTCCCACCTGACCCTGAAGTTGTAAAGTTCTTTTCTAACAGTGTCTTGTACATCTCATTGTTACAATGAGTTGGCCTGTATCATTGTTTCAACATTTTGTTATTTCCCTTCTCTTCCCCAAATTAGAAAAATGTATACACAAGATGCAGGGTACCAGAATCATATACAGTGAAAACAGGGGTTATACCTTGGGGAAAGAAAATACGAAAGATATCAAAGAAAACACATAGTACATTATGAGTACATTAAAAAGAACAGCAACAAAGATAAATCCGCCTGTGTCTCTATCTTGGGGTTCATTTCACTTAGCACCATTTTATATGGTTATATGTGCATAGATTTTGACCTTTTCTACATGTCTGGTAAGATTATCCTAGATGTATACTAGTTATTGCAAATAAGGGAAACTATTTTGGGGGGGTCTGCTTACTTCAATTAGATTAATTTTTTCCAAGTTTTTTGCACTTCCTATCAAACGGGGTGGTATCATTCTACCTGATGGAGGCATAGAATTCCACTGTGATCGTTTGGGTAAATGCCCAAAAGTGGAATTGCTGGGTCATAGGGGAGTTCTATATGGAGTCTTCTGAGGAACCTCCATACTGCTTCCAAAGTGGTTGAACAATTTTACACTCCCACCAACAATGAAGTAGGTTCCCTTTTGGCCACATCCCCTCCAGCATCTGTTGTTATTAGCTTTCTTGATTCCAGCCATTCTAACTGTGGTGAGGTAGAATCTCAATGTGGTTTTGATCAGCCTTTCTTTTTGGCCAGAAAAGTTGAGCATTTCTTCATGTGTATATTGGCCATTTTTATTTCCTCTTCAGAGAAGTCTCTATGTCTTTAGCCCACTTATTAGTCGGGCATTTGTTTCTTTGAGAATTTGTTGTTGGTGGATTTAATTTTTTGAGTTCTAAGTATAGTTTAGATATAAGACCCTTGTCTGTTGTATGGCTAGTGAAGATCTTCTCCCAATCCATGGCTTTCTATTGATCTTGCTAGCTATGCCCTTTGTCATGCAGAAGCTCTGCAGTTTCATGCAATCCCATTTGTCCAAGCTGTCTTTGATTTGTTGTGTTTCTGGGTATTTGTTAAGAAAATTTCAGCCTGTGCCAAGGAGCACTAGAGTTTCTGCTATTCCTTCCTGTAATATTTTCAGGATGTCTGCTTTGACTTCGAGGTCTTTGATCCATTTGGAGTTGGTTCTGATGCAGTGTGATATATAAGGATCTAGCTTTAGTTTTCTACAGGTGTTTAACCAACTTTGCAAGAACCATTTACTGAAGAATAACCAACTAGAATAGGGGTCAGGAAACATTTTCTGGAAAAGGAATAGATTATTCCTATTATTAAATAGATTTGTCGGTTAAGAGTTAAAGTTTTAAGATGGGCAGCAGTGGCTCCCGCCTGTAATCCTAGGTACTCAGGAAGCTGAGATCTGAGGATTGTGGTTCAAAGCCAGCCCAGGCAGAAAAGTCCATGAGACTCTTATCTCTAATAAACCACCAGAAAACCAAAAGTGGCACTATGGCTCAAGTGGTACAGCACTAGCCTTGAGCTGAAAAGCTGAGAGGCAGCACCCAAGACCAGAGATCAAGCCCCACAACCAACAACAACAGCAAAAAAAAAAAAAGAGTTAAAGTTTTAGTAGATGCTTATAAAAAAAGAAAATGAATTTTTATGAAAATGCTAGTTATGAACTTTACTATATAACACTTCAGTAATATATTTTACTCAGATTGCACACAGATTGATTACAACTTCTCCACTTAAAAAAAATAGAAATTTTCTTAGCGAACACCTTCCTTAATTGATGTTACTGGTTTCTAATCATAGAAAAATATTAGAAATATTTGAATATTTTTCAGAAAGTACTTGCTGGTGAGTAGCTTTCATTTTTAAAAACATGAAAATTTCTCCCATAAGTCTTTTTCTGCTCTACACATATTTTTACCATGATTTGAAGTAACACACCTCCACAGATTTTACTTCAAGGAGTATTGAATTAGAATTTTCTTAATTATATGAGATATTTGAAAAGGTCTATGAAAGTATTCTTACCTATACTTGTTTCAGGCAGACTTCCTAGATACTAATTTTTCAGCACCTAAACTCAGCACTGACTCTTTGAAGAAATGATAAACAACTGGCTCTTTGTCATCATTTTCTATGTGTAAACCCATGTAATCATCACCACATGATGAAGACACAGAGCTATTCTATCATCACAGCTAGTTCCAGGGTGCTTCTAGGTTACCACAATCACCATCTCTGACCTCTGACAACCACTAATCTCTGCCCCATCTCTCTAATTTATTCATTTTAAAAAGTTATATGAACCAGGTGCCCATGGCTCATGCCTGCAAATCCTAGCTACTCAGGAGGCTCAGATCTGAGGATCACGGTTCAAAGCCAACATGAAAGGAAAGTGGATGATACACTTATCTCCAATCAACCAGAAGAATACCAGAAGTGAGCCTGTGGCTCAATGTGATAGAGTGCTAGCCTTGAGCAAAAATCCTTAGGGAGAGTGCCTAGGCCCTGAGTTCAAGCCCCAAGACTGACAAAAAGTAAAGTTGTAAGAAAAAACACATACAGTCTGCAAACATTTAAAATTGTTTTCCACACTGCATAATGCCCTCAAGATAATTAAAATTGTTGATTACATCAAATTTTTCACTTTTATTGTATAAGATTGGTACAGCTATCCCATACTTCCTTCAAGAATTGAAAGACACTTCATAATTTCTCATTTTGAGTACTATACATAAAGCTCCTGTTAAAATTGTGTATAGGCTTTGTATAACTTTAATTTTCATTTCTCCACATAAGTGTTCAAGAATTTATTTTCTGACTCATAGAGTATGCATCTATTTCGTGTTTTAAGAAATTGCCAAAATATTTTGTAGGCCTTTAACATACTCTCTAGCAATGTATGAGAAATTGTTTCTTTATATGCTTATCATCATTGAGTGATTTTAGTATTTTTTACTTTAATTGTTTTAACAAGTATTTAAGAGGTTTTATCCCACTGTGGGTTTTTTTTACACTTTCCTGATGACTAGTAATAGTGAATTTTTTCCATGTGCATATCTGTCATTTATATATCTTCCTTAGTGAAACATCACTTCATACATTTTGCCCATGACTCTTTTCACTGATGCTTATTTTATCCTGTTGAGTTTAGACTTCTGTTTCAGATATGTGGTTTTCAAATATTTTCTTCATGTCTGTTATTTCTGGTTTTAGCCTCTTCAGAGAGCAAAAGGTTTTACCTTTGATGGTTTGTTCACCAATTTTGCCTTTTCCAGATTATACTTTAGTCATACATAAGAATTTTTCATTAAACCCTAAGATTTTTCTCCTACTACCAAATAATTTAATTTCAGATTTTACATTTAAATCTGTTCACTTAAATTTTTATGTAGACTGAGGTTTGTCTCAACTTTATATATTTTATAGATATATAGCTGTTAAGCCCATTATCTGAAAAGATCGTTTTATATTGAATTGATTCTATCCAATTTTCAAAAATCTGAGTTTTTATTATGAAAGTATGTTAAGAAAATTTGGATATGTAAGAGTGTATATAAGCCCATATGTGTGTTTATATGCAGTGCATGTATGTGCTAAATTTATTCATTAATAGTTATTGGGACATTTAGATTGTATATTTTTCGTTGGGTGATCTATAGTCATTTATACTGTGAAGTCCACTCTATTCTCATTGTCGGATAGACATGGATAAGGTTGTGTACAATACACTCAGAATCTGTTTGTGTGTGGGAGGCTGTGGGTCAGCTGGGAATCTCAGAAATCATCCAACTAGACTCACAACCTGAGAATGGTATTTATTTGTGAGTTGTTCCAGGGTCCCCATGAATTGAAAGGATCCACATACCACCCAGAAAGGACAAAGATTCAGCCTTTGACCATCACTGCTGCTGGCTGTTCTCCCTTCTTACAGCCTGGTGGATTTAGACTTCCAGGTAGTACCTTATTAGGGGAAATGAAGGTTGGCCACAGGTTTTCCTATAGTGTTTGACTAGATTCAATCTATATTTTCTAAAAGTCCCTTGCTCTGTTAATAACCTCTGATATGATTATCAGCTGTATGGTGGGAACTTTTTTTGGTTAAATCCATGATAGTGGGTTATTGACTTCCCCTAGTTCTGAATATGGCTTTCATGGTAAATCAGGGAGCTCACTGCTACATTATTCTTTGGGTCTTAAGCTCCTCCATCAGTCTCCCTTCTCTTCTCTGCTCTAAGATTTCCTAGTTTACATATACATAGTACCTAGTGGGAGGAATATTGTAAACATGTTTATTCCACTTGTTTCTCTTGATGTCCTCAATTTTTCAAGCAAATGTTCTCACAAAAAGGCTAATAGTCTTAATGAAGTTTATTTTCTCAGGACATACTTCTTCATCTGCTTCAATCAAACACAATGTAATTAACTCAACATTGGTAGACAGTTTCCTTCCTTGCTTGGTTATAAATGAGCTCTCCAGAAATTTAACTTTTTAAGCCTCATCTTAATTTTTGTTATTTTTTTAAAAAATGAACGTTGTTTTGTTGAGATATTCCATTATAAGACTCTTAATTTTTTGTCAGTCATGGGGCCTGAACTCTAGGCCTGGGTGCTGTCCCTCAGCTCTTCAACTCAAGGCTAGCACTCTACCACTACAGCCACAGTGCCACTTCTGGCTTTTTCTGCTTATATGGTGCTGAGGAATTGAACCCAGGACCTCATGCATGCAAGGCAAACACTCTGCCACTGAGCCAACTTCCCAGACCAAGACTTTTAATTTTTATGTAATTTGGTTTTCTGTGAGTGGAAATATTATACAGATTTATTGGCAAAATATTATCGAACAATTAGTATCAATTAAGCATGACGACCTCACTTCTACATAATAAGCACAATGCTTTGCCATCTAATTTAATAACACAAAAATACATACACTTCAAAGCTGAAAATACACAACATTCTGAGCTGTCTTTTCTTCATTTGACATGATGGGGAAATATTGGTAATAACAAATAAGGACTAAGCATGGGACTTATGCCTGTAATCCCAGCTAATTAGAAGGCCAAGAGCTGGAGGAGTGTAAAGATCAGCATGAAAATAAACTAACAAGACTATATCTCAACAAATAAGGCAAGTATGCTGGCTATCACAAATAATCCTAGCTATTTTAGAGGCATAGGAGGAATAGTTAGGAGAACCAGATTAAAAATGAGCTAATGAGGAGGCAACAATGCTTGATAAGAAATGTACTCATTATCTTGCCCATGTAATTGTAACCCCTATGTACAGTATTTTCACAATAAAAAATAAAAAATGAGCTAATTAAAGCAAAATGTAAACAAATAAACAAAAAGGCTGATGACATGGGTCAAGGAATTTATTACCTCCCTAGTAAGCATAAGGCGCCAAATTCAATCCAAAAATCCCACCAAAAATAAAATAAATACGTAAATAAATAATTGTCTGCCACAATATAGTACAAGACCTGTCATTACAAATGCTAAAATATAACCAGTTGCTATAATTGTGTGTGTGTGTGTGTGTGTGTGTGTGTGTGTGTGTGTGTGTGTGCTGGTCCCAGAGCTTGAACTGTAGGCCTGGGAGCAGTCCCTGAGCTTTATGCTCAAGGCTAGTGCTCTACAACTTGAGCCATAGCTCCCCTTCCAGCTTATTGTAGTTAATTGGAGATAAGATTTTCATGGGCTCTCCTGCAGGGACAGTCTTTGAATCATTATCCTTATAGCTCAACCTCCTAAGCAGCTAGGAGTGGGCCACTAGCTCTGGGCTAGGTTGTTTAAATTTGTAGTTGGCATTTCAAACAAAAAGGGCAACAACTTTTATCCTGTTACTGAGTACTACTATTGTACTTAATGTAAAAGTAAACGTACAACATATAATCAAATGAGCATGGCTATGTCCCAAAAAAACTTTATGCTGACCCTGGAATCTTGTATTCCAGGAAGAAACTGAACCAAAACCAGTAAGTACTTATTTGTCTTACACTTGATCATGATTAATTAAACAGCACTCTAAACATTCACACAGTGAGACCCAAGGAGTATATTCTTAGGAGAGGATCACAAGAGCTCAATAACTATGTGCATATGACCATGTAAAATGATGCTTATCAAAATGAACTGCATGAAATGGAAACAGGAGGTTTTTATTTATTTTACTGTTGGCATTTCTTTTTTTTCTTTGCTCTTTTCCTTGGTTTACTCCTTTCTGTCCCTGTATTTGATTTATGCATGCTTTGTCTTGTATATAAGTCTGTCCGACTGATTTGGAGAGTGGAAGAAGAAGCCCAGAAATAGTGGGACAAACTGTGAACCAATGCAGCAGTAATATTCACTAGGCACTATGTTGGAAATGAACTATACAACTTGAGGGAGAGAAGAAACTGGAGGGGAAAACTGAGTGAGGATGAGGGAGGGGTTGACACAGTTCAAAAAGAAATGTACTCATTACTTCACTTATGTAATGGTAACCCCTCCATATATTATATTTACAATAATTTTTTTACAAAAGAAAATCACTGTACATGATTTCCTCAGAAGAAAGATGATTGACTTTAAAGATTCATGAGGGAACTCTCTTGAGTAACATAAATACTCTGTATTTGAATTAAGTTGTTGGTTACAAGGTTGTATTACTTTGTCAAAACATTAAATTTTGCACCTAAGCCCATGCATTTTATAGTATATAACTACACATCAAGAAAACAAAAAATGATAAGTTACATAATTAAGACAAGTGGGACAACTTGAATATAGAGTCTATTCAATATTGAAGCAATATTAACTTTCATGAATTTTTAGTTATATGGATATAGAATATTCTTGTTTATGGTAAATCTGAAATAATTTAGTAACATGTTAAGATGTCTACAATTGCCTCTTTGTTTTGATCGTCACTGTGTGTATGTTTGTGTGAGTGTGGGTGTGGGTGTGGAAGAGACCATCAGGAATTAGTTCACAGGATTTAGGAGGCTGACAAGTGTAAAATTGGAGGCAAGCCTAAAGAATAAAGATGCAGGGAAGTTGGTGCTGCAAACTCAAGTCCAAGACCAGTCTGAAACCAGTATTCCCTTTTCCTTGAGGGCCCTCAGTGTTTGTCTCTTAAGGCTTTCAACTGATTGGATAAGTGTCACCCAAATTATTGGAGATAATCTGATTTACTAGAATTTAAATGTTAATAAAATAATATTTGCTGATCCTGGCAAAAACTGGGCTTAGAGTCTTGAGAACTAGAATCATCTTATCTGTAAGTTTGTGCTAGTAAGAAATTTAAAGTAGTAAGAAATGTATATTCATCTTGGCCAAAAACTTCATCAATAGGTGTAGTCACCATGTCACTGGTTTATATACACATATTTGTATGTCACTGGTGCATGTAATCAATAGATAGTCACTAATAAAGCTTTGATATTTCAGAATAACACAGTATTAAAGAACCTGAAACTAAGTTATCTCAATCCAATAATGGCTTATATTCTTGTTTAGAATTGTACTTTTTTAGGCTAAGTTGAATGCCCACTCAGCAAATATGTCTCACTTGTCTGCATTTCGAAAACACATCATGTTGTCTATAAAGTTTGTTTTGCAAGTATGAAATGTAGATACATTTTTATTGTTATATTAAATTGTCAGTCTCAATTATAACAGTTTAATTTTAGTTTAGTGCTGATCTTCCTTAATATAATGGACAACTAATTACTCACGATGTTTGTATTTCCCAAAGACCTCCACATCATGAGCCTTTTAAGAATAATATTTGATTAATTAGAAAGCAGAGTTGCACGTTATTACTCTGTAGGTTGATTGTTAGACAACATTGTCATTTTTATAATGATGTCATTCTACATTTTAGGAACTGATCATTAAAATATGTAATTGTCAAGGAATGAGGTTATTAAAAAAATAAACCTGACACTATTATTTCTTCTTTTTCTCCTTATACCAGTACTGTGCTTGAACTCAGGCCTAGATGCTGTCCTTTAGCTTTTTTGCTCAAGGCTGTCACTCTTCCACTTGAACTACAGCTATACTTCCTGTCCTTTGCTGTTTAATCTCCTACCAACATTGACTTCAAACAGTCATCTTCAGATCTCAACCACCTGAGTAGTAGGATTACAGGTAAGAACCACTAGCACCAGGTGTTTTTCTTTGTCCAAATGCATGTTTTTCTTTGTTTTGCCTGTCCTGGACCTTAAACTATAAGCTTGGGTGCCATCCCTAAACACCTTTTGCTCAAGGCTAGTACCATTTGAACTACAGCACTACTTCCAGCTTTTTCCAAGATTAATTAGAGATAGGAGTCTCATGGACTATACTGCCCTGGCTGACTTTGAACTGCTATCCTCAGATCTCAGCTTCTTGAGTAGCTAGGATTACAGGCGTGAACCACTAGTGTCTAGCTCTAAAGCATTTTTATTTTAAAAATAAAATCCATAGTAGTGTTTTTTTGTTTTAAAAATGACACTTGTGAAAAGGAAGATAAAGTACACCAACTAGAAAACAGAGTATTACAAGAGAAAATGCTATATCATATTTTCTTTAAAAAAATAAAGAAAAATATCCATCTGGTAAACTAACATATACAGCAGTAAACTCTGAAATCTGTGTTGAGGATAAAAATTAAAACAGAACAAAATCATTACAAAAGTTAGAAAACAAAAAAGGAAGGCAATATTAGAGACTATAACCTTCAAAAGTGGGGATAGAGGGTTCTTTGAAGGCTATACAAGGTTAATCTGACTATTGAAGAACAATTTCTTTCTATCATCAGTTATTCAGCCATCTTAACACTTGTATTATACTATAGGCTGATACTTTGTAGCTAGCTTTACAACCTGGTAGCAGTTGTACTTATTGGCCTAAGGAGCAAAAGCAAAGATGAAAAATTGCTATAGAAATAGAAAATATAGAATGCATTATATCAATTAAGGAGAAACAATCCATTTATTAAGACTTTCAAAATTCAGTTAATTCTTCATTCCCCTGTCCTTTCTTTAAAATTTTTATCTGGCCAAAGTAACAAACCTTTAAAGTATTATAAAAAAAACCCTATGATAGAAGATTTTTGAACAACTGAAATATTGGTACATATTCCATTAATATATGTTCTTCAACAAGACTGTTCAAGAAAATATAAACCTCAGGGCCACAAGGGTGCTTACTTAGGGAAATAACTAACTGGCAGTGTACAGTTGTTCAATTCTGACAGCTGCCTCCTTCCACCACTCCAAACCATTACTGATGACTGGCAACTTCAGCTGAATGTCATGCACTGAGTGTTCAAGACCTCCCTTCGGGTCTAGGTATCCATTTCCTCCCTTTCCTCTCAATCAGCCTCAATAATAGTTTCTTTCTGCTCTTAAGTCATTTCTCAGATGAAATGTGGAGGTATTTGTTGCCCAGTAAGGATTTCTTTAGAGTGATTTCCTAGGAATAAAAAGAGACATTGTCTTAGATTGGTCAATAGTCAAGATATTTTACCAGTAAAAGTTCTGCAGGATGATGCACAAAGTTGGTCACTCTTGATCCAAACCTTCATAAATCCAGCTTGGAGCTAAAGAATGGACAGAATCACTGGATTTCCTGTGACTGCAGAGTGATTTGAGAATACAGGCTATTTGGCATACTAGGGTGTCCTATTGTGAGATTGGCCTCCTAGTATCTCAATTGGCCTGTGAAGATCAGCATCCCAAGACACTGTGTGACATTAAGTGTTAATGCACATTAATGCTTCTCCCAGCAAACCACCTGTGTGTGTCTGTATAAAATGAAATTATAACTTAATTAAGATCCAGTGCTTCTCCCAGCCTTATTAACTCCTAGCCAGCCTATGAATGCTACCCCAAGCAGTGGAAAGAAAGGAGATGGAGATTGGTCCTGATTACAAGTGGTGGCCTCTTTACTCAAGTTGGGGGAGGAATTCAGTGTCCAGAAGACATGGATTATGTTGGTAAAGACTGAGGACACACAGTGTATAGACCCTGCCACTTGGTAGATGGGAAGTTTGACAAATTTCTTAATTTCCTGGAGCTTCCTTTTCTTTATCTGTGAAGTGAGGATAGATGCTATCAAAATGTTGCCTGAAGCCTTCATCACACTTTGGGAGAGTGTTCAAAGAATCTTATATGAAGTATAATAATGTATATTATAATACCCACTGTATTATTAGAGAACTTGGAGTCAGAACTCACTAACAGCATAGCCAGGAAAACCAGATGGTAAGATCTAGGTACAAAAATTAGATAAAATCAGTATTAGAGTTGAATAATATTTTGGGTATGAGATATCCTATAAGGATGAGCATTTCTTCAGTCTTGCTGAATAGTTGGGATGAGATTTGGTGCCTGGCAAAGAATTTAATAAATAATGATGGAAGGTGAAGAACATTGAAATACAGTGCAACTATGTATGACAGAGCTATAAGGAATCTCACTGAAAACTGTTAAAAATTGGGGTGTGAGGAGATGAGGAAGGTGAGCAATAGAGGAAAGGTTATTTGGATTAAAATATAAAATGCATACATGTGAAATACCATAGTGAAATCCCTTGGTTGAATTAATATGTGTTAAAAAGTGAATTATAGGAAGGTAAAGGAAGCTACGTTGGAGGCAAGGTGTCAGTGAGAGCAGGAAAGGAGAATAGAGACAGTGAATAAGGATAAATACAGTTGAAGTACTTTATATGCTGATAAAAATCATTAAAGTATGCAAAACCCTAAAGAACTGATATCATGCCATGCAATATGAAGAAAAGATCATCATGTGCAATTATCTAAAGTATACTGCATAACAGCGTTCTTTCCCCATCATATGGGAAAATCCATTTCCAATCTAATGCAATACAGTAAGCTCTGGAACATGAATATGAAGACTTTTAAAATGAAGTAATTCAATAGGAAAAACTAAATTTGTCTTTTAAATTGTTTCAGTAGCTAGTGATTTATATTTCACAAAGTACATGGGAAATAAAACTCCTACCTTAAGGCACCAGTATTTAATTGTTATCTTTAAGAAGGAGAAAACTACATTTGACCTAAAGAGTAAAAGTAATAGAAAATTCATTATCTTCTTGAAGACTAGAAGTAAATGAAGCAAATTCTAGACAAACTAATACCACGCTTAAAAATTATTCATTATGGAGACGGAGAGGAAGATGACAGAGAGGCTAGGGGCTAAGCAAGCTCTCCCATAGGAACCAGTATTAGTACTCCAGTGGAAAATCTAAGGCTAGAGAGTCACACCAAGTGTGTTATCATAGTACAGAGAGTCAGCCAGTGAGGAAAAACTCAAGGCAGCTTAGTTAAGGACACAGATTCCAAGAAGCCCAGTCTTGGCAGCAGCTGCAGCAGCGGCTGCTGCTGCTGGCCACCATATCGACAGAGAGAGCCCAGGACAAAGACACCAGAGCTGGTACATGAGCGGATTCTACTCACTGCCAGCAAGAACTGACAAGGAGCAGAAATGTTTGTTTGGCTGACCACAGAGAGTAGCAGATCTTGGATGTGGACGACTGAGAAACCAAGGGATAAGCATAAGTATCCCAAGACATCCTTACTCCTTCTCATGGAGCAGCAGTGGGAAGGTAGCCCCTCCCCCACCACCGGAGAAGAATTCCATATTTGATACTTTGAAAGATCCAGATCCTGAGGCTGGGCTCAGCTCCACCCCTGGGGATAGTTGCCCCTCTCCAGCAGAGGCAGCTCCAAGTGGGCAGGGCACACTCTCCTTAGCTGTAAACAGAGCCCTGAGGCTACCCTACCCAGCAGCTACACTGGAAGCAAATCCAGCCCCAGAACAATTGGAAACTTATTACACATAAATCCTGAGATGGGTTCCAGGCTGGGCTGATTGGGTCTGTCAGGAGCTAGCCCACCATGGTAAAGCTCCTGATTGCTGACAAGCCACATCCCTACCTAGAAGCTAGCACCACTCAGAGCAACTCCAAGCTAGAGGAAACAGCCATCTTGCTCTTTTGTGATACAAAGTAGATCACCCTCCCACTGACCTAGCCTGGGAGAAGGGACATAAACTCCTGGGTGAGGCAGAGTTTCCTTCAGCCTACCCAAACAAACTAATTTAAGAAACCAACCAAGCCACAGGACAACAAAATAACACGAGCAAATCAGAGACTCCACTACCAAGAGACTGGATATGGACACAGGAAACACAAGATACATGCCTGCCCCCTCACTCCCACAAAAAAAATCTAAGAATGTATTTCTACCTAATTTTTTAAAAAATTGTTGTCTATTTTTATCATTTTTATTTTAGGTTTGTTCTTTATTTTTGTTTTGTTGTTGTTGTGTTTGTCTGTTTTAATATTCTCTTTATACTCTTTTTCCTTTTGGTACTTTTTGGGGTCTTTTTTTGCCTTAATTAATTGCTGTTCTTTTCATCCCCAGATATATACATGTCTTCGATTATTAGATCTAATCCTGCATTGTGTGCATACTTAATTCAGATATTGATTACTCAATTCACAAACTCCCAGCCTTAACTCCATAAACTATAGAATTATCTCTTTATTCTTATATAATTTTTAGTGTTTAATTTTAATTTTTAATTTTTCCTTTTTCTTTATCTCTCTTCTCCTTTCTTTCTATTCCTGGCCTTTCTCTAAATTGATCTCTCACCTTCCCTCCCTGTATTCCTCCAGTCTTATTTTCTCCTCACAATTCTCCCTAAACCTATTAATTTCTGGTCTGCTGACCCTTTACTTGATTTTTCATAGTCCATTGATACCTAGCTGTTTGTTGTTGAACTATATTGCATCTGTTGAACTAGGTTTTATCTGTACCCATTTTGACTGGATCAAACAATCTGTGCAACTACAGGGCACTGGTTGATGCTTGCCTTAAAATAGTGTTCTACCCCATAATCAGTTGGCTATCATACCCAAATGGACAGAATAAGCAGAAACACAAGAAAAATTGCAAATCCAGGTTTTTCAACTCCTGTTCATGACAATCAGGCAACAGAGCACTCAATGAATAACCCAGAGGAGAGTTCTCAAAATGCTCTACAAATACTACTGATAAACATGATGAATGAAAAGTTTGAAAGCTTTCAAAGGTCTCAGTGTGAGCATGATAGAGAAATGTGTGAGCAGGATGAGGCTAACAAAAGATTAATATAGGAATATGGTGAGTGTGATGAGGCTAACTAAAGATTAATACAGAAATATCGTGAGCATGATGAAGCTAATCTAAGATTAATAGAAAAATTGTGTGAGCAGGATGACAATAGACAAAGATTAATAGAGGCATTCATGGAATCCACAAACAGACAGCTGGAAGTATCCAGGGAGGCCACAAAGGGAATGCTGAATGAAGCCCAATAGAAGGAAAGGGAATCCAATGAAACCAAAACCAATCAACTAAGGGATTTGAGAATGAACACTGAAAAACAAATTAAGGAAGTAAAGAAGTCTGTACAAGATCTAAAACAAAGCTTCAACAAAGAATATGAAGCCATCAAAGCTGACCAATTAGAAGGAAAAGAAATAAAAACAAAGTAGAAAGTCTTGAAAGTAGTTTAGACCATACAGAAGATCAAATCTCTGGGATGGAAGACAGCCTAGATATTATAGAGAAGGAATAGAAAACTATTCAAGACAAATCCAAGAAATATGATAGATCTATTCATCTAGAAGACACCACCAAAAGGCCTAATTTGAGGATAATGGGTGTAGAAGAGCACCTAGAGACAGAAGTTAATGGACTAGGAAATTTATTTAACAGGATCTTAAAAGAGAATTTTCCAAACATGCAAAAAAATAGGCTATTAAGATACAAGAATCCTTTAGAACCCCAAATAGATTAGACCAGAACAAGACATCCCACCATAACATTGTAATCCACAGGATCAATTCAGACCAAGGAAAACATCCTTAAAGCTGTCAAGGAGAAACGATCAATCACCTATAAAGGGAAACCAATTAGAATCACCTCAGATTTCTCAGCAAAGACAATAAAGCAAGAGCCTGGAATGATGTATGACACTCCCTAAAGACAAACAACTATCAACCAAGAATACTATACCCAGCAAAACTCTCCCTCATAACAGAAGGACAAATAAAAACCTTCAACAGCAAAGAAACATTGAAACAATATATCTCCACCAAACTAGCCCTAGAAAAGATACTTAAAGGTGTCCTACACATAGAAAACCAATAAGAGCAACAAAGGCCAAGAGACTGCCCTCAGAGAATCCAAGAAACATAGTAAGAACCCATTTGGCACAGCCCCCAAGAAGTTGGAAAACATGGTAGAACTACCAAACACCTCTCAGTCCTAAATCTCAATATTAAGAACTTAACTCTCCAATTAAGTGACATAGACTGTCTAGTTGGATCAAAAAGGAAGATCCTTCTACCTGCTGCCATCAAGAGACACATCTTGCCCACAAAAACAAACATTCTGAAAGTGAAAGGCGGGAATAAAATCTACCAAGGAAATGGTCCCCATAAACAGACAGGAGTTGCAATCCTAATACCAGATAAAATAGACTTCAAATTAAAATTAGCAAGAAGAGATAAAGAAGGTCATTAAATATTAATTAAGGGATCTCTCCTTCAGGATGATATTACAATTCTAAATATCTATTCACCAAACAAAGGAGCACCCAAATTTATCCTAGAAACACTACTTTTCCTCAAATCTCACATAGATCCAAAGACATTAATTGTTGGGGATTTTAACACACCACTATCCCTGCTGGAAAGATCAACCCAGCAAAAACTCAACAGAGAAACCTCACACCTAAACAACTGCTTAGATCAACTAGACTTAACAGATATCCAGAGAATATTTCACACAGCATGAGAATACATGTTCTTCTCAGCAGCCTATGGAATATTCTCCAAAATAGACTATATTTTAGGTCACAAAGCAAATTTGCCCAAATTCAAAAACCATTCTTTCAGACCACAAGGGAATAAAATCAGAATTCAACACCAAAAGACACCAAATAAAATGCTATAATACATGGAGCTGAACAACACACTGTTGGATCACCAATGGGTCATAGAAGAGATTAGAAAGGAAATTCAAATGTTCATGCTTTTCAACAAAAATGAACACACAAATTACCAGCTCTTCTGGGACAAAGAAAAGGCAGTACGCAGAGGCAGGTTTGTAGCTCTGAGTTCCTATATGAACAAATTGGAGAGATCTGAAAACAACAATTTAACAACATACCTGAAGCTCCTTGAAAATGAGCAACTAGTAACCCCAATCCAGTAGATGGAAAGAAATAAGTAAAATTAAATCATAATCAAATGAATCAGGGTAAAAAAAAAACCCATAGAATGAATCAACAAGAGTTGGTTCCGCGAAAAAAAATTACAAAATTGAGAGACCCTTAACAAATCATATTAGAAAAAGAAGAGAACACACCCATATAAACAAACTCAGAGATGAGAATGGTAACAGCACCACAGAAATAACCAAGATTCAGAACATTATAAGGGAATACTTCTCAAACCTTTATGCTACTAAGCTTGAGAATCTGGAAGAAATGGACAATTTTCTTGCAAAATATTGATTTTTCCAAACTAAATCAAGATATTATATCAACTTAATAGACCCATATCACGCATTGAAAAAGAAACAGCAATAAGATACTTCCCACCCAAGATAAGCCCAGGACCAGATGGATTTAAAGCTGAATTCTACAAGGCCTTCAAAGGAGAACTCACACCAATACTCCTCCAAATGTTCAATGAAATTGAATGTGAAAGTTGACTACCAAACTGTACTATGAAGCCATCATAACCCTCATCCCATAACTAGGCAAGGATTCATCAAAGAAAGAGAACTATAGACCCATTTGTTTGATGAACATCGATGCAAAACTTCTCAACAAAATTTTGGCCAATCAACTTCAACAACTCATAAAAAAAAGTCATATACCATGGTCAAACAGGATTCATTTCAGGGATGAAAAGCTGGTTCAATATACACAAATCAATTAATATAATTCATCACATCGAGGAGTCCGGGAAGATGGTGGAGGAGAAGCTGGAGTCTAAGTAAGCTCTCGCATAGAACGCAGTTTTAGAGTTCCAGTGAACAGTCCTAAGTCAGAGAATTACACCAAGTGAATCATCACAGGACAGAGAGTTTGGCCAGAGAAGGAAACCCAGGCAAGGAGACACTTCTGAGCCCTTGCCAGCAGCCGCCGCTGTGGCGGCACCTGTGGCGGTGGCGGGCGAGCGCAGCCGCCATACCTGAGCAACAGAGAGTCTGGGACGAAGGAGCCAGATGCAGCAGGCAAGTGGATTCTACTCAACACCAGCAAGAACCGACAAGGAGCGGACATCTTCATCCTGCAGTTCCCAGACCAGAGACGACCCAGGAACCAAGACTCGGCGTGAGTAGAAGCCCGATGTCCTCACTCCTTCTCAGGGAGCAGAGGAGGGAAGGCCACCCCTCCTCCCCCAGCACCAGTGATCTCCATCTTGGATACGGACAAAGCTCAGAGGAGCTGCTAGCACCAGCTCAGGCCTTGGAATAAAACAAGTCATTTAGCAGGTCACAAGAACTTAACGGCGGCATGACCTGCCAGACTCAGCTCCACCCAGGGAAAAGTCACCCAGCTCGGGCGCCAGCCCGAAGAGTGGGTTTCTTCACTGGGTAATCAGAGCCAGAGGCTGCCCCTCCCTCTAGCAGCCTCGACAAGCAATTGTAAAGCAGTAAGCAGAAACCCTGAGAATGGCTCCAGGCTGGGCTCTGTGAGGTTTTCACAAACCAGATCCTGAAAAGCTTCCAGAACCCAGCCTCATCACTGCATCCCCCTCTTTTGTGATACTCAAAGCAGATCTGTCTCCCAATGAACTAGCCTGGGAGGAGGATCGCCAAATCCTGGGTAAAACAGAGCATTTTACTGCCTGTTCGAAAAACTGACTTAAGAAACCAACCAAGCCATAGGACCACAAGCAGACCAGAGACTCCAACAAGAGGCTGGTTACGAACACAAGGGAGATACAGGATTTTTCCCACTCCTCCCAAAAAAAAAAAAATCAAAGAAATTTTTGTTTTTTTTTTTGTTTTTTGCTTTTTGTTTTTTTTGTTTTTCTTTCTTTTTTTTCTTTTTTCTCTTCTTCATCTTCTTTTTTTTTAGTTTTTATTTTTGGTACCTTATATAAAAAAATTTTTTTCTTTTCTAAGACTTTTTTCAATCTTTAATCTTTGCCTCTTTTGATAAAAAAAATGTTTTCCAGAAAGTTTCTTTTCCTCTTATAATTTTTATTTTGGGGATACAGGAGTGTGCGTTTTTGTTTTATTTTTTGGTCTTCTTTCTCTTTTTTTTCTCTTTTTAAATTATCTTTTTGTTTTTTGTTTAGCTCTACTGAACTTCTCATCTTTTTCTTCTTCCTTTCTTATCTTTTTCACCTTCTCTCTTTTGTTCTTCTTTATGTGACTTAATTCTTGTCCTGCACACCCTTAGATAAACCTGTAGTTGACTATTAGACCCTATCCCCCATTGTGTACACACTTAATCCACAAATTTATTACACAAGTCAAAACCTCTAAGACGTAAATTCCCTAATAGCAGTACTACCTCTTTATACCTATATAATATTTTAAGCATTTTTATTTTTAAGTTTTTCACATCTACTTTCTATCCCTCCCCTTCTCTCAATAAATTCACGTTCTTATCTAAATAGATTGTTATAGAATCTACATAAGTTTATTAATTTCTACCTTTCTATTTTTTCTGGTCTCTTTTCTTTTCCCATTCCTTTTCTTTTTTTTCTGCTCTCTTTCTCTACTTTCATCCTACCCAACTTATTTCCTGCTTTGAGATTAAGACTTAGTTAACTCCCCCAGAGCCTCCCCACATCAATCTATTCCTATTTTTTTACCCACATTTCTCCCTAACCCTAATAATTTCTGGTCTTCCAAATACTTCTTTGCAGTCTGTAGCCCATTAATGTATAGTTGTTTGATGTTGAATAGATGTATCTGTTGAATTAGATTGTATCTGTAGACTATTGACTGTGCAAATTCAGACTTGGGTTGATGCTTGTCTTAAGATAGTGTTCTAGCACAAAACTGGTGCTATTTTCATCTCAAATGGGCAGAGTAAACCAGAAAAACACAAGAAAAATGGCAAATCCGGGTATCTCAACTCCCAATCCCGATAATCAGGGGACAGAACAGATAATGAATAATCCAGAGGAGAATTCCCAAATAGCTCTACAAACACTGCTGGCAAACATGATAAATCAAAAGATTGAAAGCATACAAAGGTCTCTGTATGAGCGTGATAGGGAGAGAGAGGAGGCATTTCAAAAGTTTATACAGGAATATCATAAGCATAAGGAAGCTACTCAGAAGCTGATACAAGATTTGCATTAGCAGCTTGAGAATACTCAAAGAGAAAGACAGGAATGGCGTGAACAGGCTGAGAACACTCAAAGAGAACTACAGGAATCCCATGAATGGGAGGAAGCTTATCAAAGAGTAATACAGGAATTGAGAGAGAAGGAAGAGAATACACAAAGATCACTAAAGGCATTCATGGAATCCATTAACAAAGAGCTGAAGGAAGTCAGGGAGACCACAAAGGGAATGCTGAATGGAACCCAACAGAACGAATGGGAGTCCAAAGAAACCATAACCAATTAACTAAGTGAGCTGAGAATAAACACTGAACA
>NW_012267225.1:24449298-24549212 GCF_000151885.1 Dipodomys ordii
ACACATTTATAAGATTATTTCTTTGTTGCTTTGTATGTCCCTCCCCCACAGTATAACCCCTGCTTTCACTATATTTGATGTCAGTATAACTTGTGGAGGGGAAGGGGAAAAACAAGTCGTTTAAATAAGGATACAGGTGGACCTGTTGCAACAATGAGAAGTACAAGTTGTCATGTCGAAAACGAGCTTTACAATGTTGGTGGGGGGGGGATTGGGACTGGGGGGGAAGGGGGGAGGCTGGGAAGGGATGTGAAGGATAAACAAAGGAGGAGGCTGCAATACTTGGTAAGAAATGTACGCATTATCCTGCCCATGTAATTGTAACCCCTCTGTACAATATATTCACAAATAAAATAAAATAAATTAAAAAAATTCATCACATCAACAAAAGCAAGGATAAGAACCACATGATCATCTCAATAGATTCAGAAAAAGCATTGAACAAGATCTAACACCCCTTTATGATAAAATCTCTGGAAAAACTAGGAATTCATGGAACATTCCTCAATATAATAAAGACTGTGTATGACTAACCTACCACCAGCATTATACTTAATGGTGAAAACCTGAAGGCATTTCATCTAAATTCAGGAATGATACAAGGATGTTCACACTCTCCATTTCTCTTCAATTTTGTATTAGAATGCCTAGCTACAGCAATAAGATGCAAACATTAAGGGGATCCAAATAGGGAAAGATTTAAAAAAATCTCCCTCTTTGAAGATGACATGATCTTGTATTTAAAGCACCACATAGACTCCACTCCCATGTTACTAGAGCTGATTCGAAACTCTGGCAAAGTAGCAAGATACAAAATGAACCCTCAAAAATCAATGACTTTCCTGTATGCCAATAATGAGACAAGTGTGGCTGAAATCAGGAAAACAACTCCTTTTGTAATAGCCCCACACAAAATAAAACCTAGGAGTTACTGTAACTAAACACGTGAAGGATCTTTATGATAAAAACTTTAAAATCTTGAAAAAGGAAATTAAAGCAGAACTAAGAAAGTGGAAAAACTTCTCATGCTCCTGGATTGGAAGAATTAACATCATGTAAATGGCAATACTGCCAAAGTCTATCTACAAATTGAAGGCAATACCTATCAATAATATCCCAACCTCATTCTTCAAGGAAGTAGAAGAAGCAATCCAAAAATTCATAAGTAACAACAAAAGACCCCAAATAGCAAAAACAATCCTTAGCAGAAAGAATAGTGCTGGAAGAATATCAATACCTAACCTCAAATTCTACTACAAAGCCATAGTAATCAAAACATCTTAGTACTGGCACAAGAACCAACCTGAGGACAAATGAAATAGTACTGAAGACCCAGAAATGAACCCACAGACCTATAGTCACCTAATCTTCAACAAAAGAGCCAAAAAATAGAATGGAAGAAAGACAGCCTCTGCAGTAAATGGTGCTGGCAAAATTAGTTAAACACCTGTTGAAAACTAAAGCTACATCCTTATATATCCTGCATCAGAATCAACTCCAAATGGATCAAAGACTTTGAAGTCAAAGCAGCCATCCTGAAAACATCACAGGAAAGAATAGGAGCAACTCTAGGGCTCCTTGGTACAGGCTGAAATTCTCTTAATAAAGACCTAGAAACACAACAAATGAAAGAAAGGTTGGACAAATGGGATTGCATGAAACTGCAGAGCTTCTGCATGACAAAGTACATAGCTAGCAAGATCAAGAGAAAGCCCACGGATTGGGAGATCTTCACTAGCCATACAACGGACAAGGGTCTCATATCTAAAATATACCTGGAACTCAAAAAATTAAATCCCCCAACAACAAATCCTCAAAGAAACAACTGCAAGATTAATAATTGGTCTAACAACTTAAAGAGAGACTTCTCTGAAGAGGAAATAAGAATGGCCAATAGACCATTAAGAAATGCTCAACTTCTTAAGCTATAAAAGAAATGCTAATCACCCACATTGAGATTCCACTTCACCCCAGTTAGAATGGCTACAATTAATAAATCTAATATCAATAGATGCTGGAGGGGAGGTGGCCAAAAAAGAATCTACTGCATTGTTGGTGGGGGTGTAAACTTGTTCAACCACTTTGGAAAACAGTATAGAGGTTCCTCAAAAGACTACACACAGAGCTTCCTATGACCCAGGAATCCTACTTTTAGGTATTTACCCAGAGGATCACAATCAAGGCCATACTAAAGCTCCCAGCACAACTATGTGTATCACAGCATTATTCACCATAACTAAAATGTGGAACCAACCCAGATGCCCCTCAGTAAATGAAATCAAGAAAATGTGGTAAATATACACAATGGAATTCTATGCGTCCATCAGAAAGAATGACATTGCCCTATTTGTTAGAAAATGTAAGCCAGACTCAAAGAAACATAGGTCCCATGATTTCCCTTATCTGCAATAACTAGAATATGTCTAGAACAAGCAGAAGAGTTCAAAGCTATGTACATATGACCATATAAGCTTATGCTAAGCGAAATGAGCCCCAAGATATGGATACAACAGTTTTTTCTTTGTTTGTTGTTGTTTTTAATGTACTGTGATTTTTTTGTTTCCTTTGTATGTTCTTCCCCCTGTTTTCACTGACTTGGTTTTGGTGCCCTGCATGTTGTATATACATTTGTCTAATTTGGGGAGGGGAAGGGGAATAACAAAACGCTGAAGCAAGGACACAGGATGACCCAATGTAACCCAATGATACCCACAAGACATTATATTAGAAATGAGCTCTACATCTTTGAGAGTGGGGAGAATCAGGGAGATGGGTTAGTGGGAGAACGACAAAGGAAGGGGTAACAATGCTGGACAAGAACTGTAACCCTTCTGAAAAGCATCTTTACAATAAAATAATGTTTTAAAAAATCAGACCCAACCTGAAAATTGTGGATGATGAGTAGGGAGAACTTTCAAACGCATTTAACCATGAGGATATTGTAGAGGTTAAAACAGAGCTGATACAATAGCAGAATAAGGATTTAATCTTGGCCCAGGAAGAGGGCGGGTGAAGTTTTAATATTTAAAACATATTCTGTCAGTATTTGACAAATTAGAACTGTGAAAAATAATGACTGAGTCTTTATGGAGTTTCATAAATAATGCTATTCAAGAAAACCCATAAAAACTAATTCTTTTTATCTTAGCATGTTGATGTAGATATAATCCTTCCAAAATAATGTTTTTAAATCTGAAATTCATAATGCCTTAAATTTTTCAATTACACTTATATCTCATTGGTCAACTTTGTGACTTTGAATAAAGAAACCACAGATTGCTAACAGGTTGACACAGCTGCTATGAAAGAGTTCACTTATACTGAGTTTTTATTCTGAAGAAATCAAATTAACATAAAATTCAGAGGTGAATGTTATTTCCATAACAACCATCAAGATGAATCTAGTGTTTTCTGTTATCATTATTATGGTCTGAGGTGCTTCAGAAGAGAAATGGCAGAGGAGAGAAACATAGTTTCCTTACCACGTCTTCTTTTTCCGAACATAAGAACAACTCATGCTGAGAAATAGGTTACATGGTGTTAGTTCTGAAGGAGTATTTTCTTCTTTGAAATTTTTATATTTTGAGAGAGGATCTCACTATGTGACCTAAGTTGGCCTAGACTTCATGATCCTCCTACCTCAGCCTGCTGGTTACTGCTAGCTGCCTCCATGACTAACAATAGTATTTAAATAAATTCAAGCCAACAAATGAAGTATAATACCATAATAATCAAAACTCATTGGCTGTAGAAAATAATAATAATCATAATGACTATTTTTATAGTAATTGTATTCACTGTCTCTTCATAAGTTAGACTAGCATGGTAGGTACATATTCCAAAACAAAATATACTTATTGTAATGTTTTCTAATTAGAATCCAACGTTTATCACAAATGCAAGCCACAAACTGTATATAGTTTTAAATTTTCTAGTATCAGTATAACCCAGATATTTTCACATGTATCAATATTAAAATTTACCAATGAAATATTTTATATTCTATATTATGTTTCTAAGTCCATTGTGAATTTTATACCTACAGCTCATTTTTATTTGGACTAGCTCCTTTCAAATTTTTCAAGTGGGCGCACATGTGGCCTGGACAAACTGCATCTAACAGAGTAGTGTTAAACAGTTTACTACTTGATTTATTCAGTCCTCAAAACTTGCAGAAGTGTTAGGCTGAACTACTATTCCTTTGAACTACTGATGAAAAACTATACCTTGAGCCCTATAGTTTATACGCCGCCGACACTGGCTATGACCCCAGAAGTTTGATTTCAAAATCTCTGTTACTATGGCTAACATCAAAGTTAGGAGCTGCCTGTGTCAGGAAAATTGATAAGTATGTTGTAAGGATCACTGACAATAGAAATCCAGGAATAAGGTATGTGAGTTTCTCAAAAGAAGTATGTTGGGCTATGCTCTTACAAGGATTCCAGCCTCTGTCAGGAAAGCCATAGTAGGTTCTAATATGATGCTAGTAGCTCAGCTGCAACCTGAGTACCTCTCCCCCTTTTCCAATATTACACGGGATCTTGATCCTTCTATTAGTTCTGAGAATTGGATCACACAGCAGAAAAAGCATTGGTTTGAGACCAAGTAGTTGCAGAGTCAAATCACAGCTCAGTCACTTCTTAACTGTTCAACATAAACCAAATTTTATAGTCTTTCTGATCCTAAGCTTACTTCAAGTCTAACAACAGGGCTTACAATATATTTTTCCATAGGAAAATAGTCTACATTAACTTATGTAAAGACCCAATGTAGTCCCTAGAATGCCATGGGGATTCCCTCTTAGGATGTTGATCTTGAGGACCAACCAAATGTATTTTGTTGACTGACAAATTTATTTGGGCAGAATTTTAACCCAGTCATTCTGCCTCCTAGGCTCATAAAGTAAAGCCATATAAATGCTGTCTTTCCTTGTATATATTCATGTGTATATTTTATGTAGTTATATATATGGCCATATAACTATATATGGGATTTTATTCTTCTTTAAATGTCTATGAGAAAATCATAACATTACAAAACACATACAGACAAACCAGTTGATTAAATCCAATGTTCATTCTTGGCCCTTTACATAAAGCCTTTTACAAGCTTTCTGCTTTAGCTATTTTTCAACCTGTTCACTCCACAAACTAGAGACATAAACAGTATATGTAAAAATCACATATAAAGGTAGTAAATAATAGAATTAATACATGTTTATTATAGAAAATACTAGGTAGGCGGCTTGGAAGGTGGCTCAGTGGTAGAGCGCTTGCCTTGCATGCCTGAGGCCCTGGGTTCGATTCCTCAGCACCACATAAGCAAAAAGAAAAAAGCCAGAAGTGGCTCTGTGGCTCAAGTGGTAGAATGCTAGCCTTGAGCTGAAGAGCTGAGAGACAGCGCCCAGGCCCAGAGTTCAGGCCAACGACCGGACTCCCCCCCCCCAAAAAAGAAAATATTAGGTAGAATTATACAAAAAAATATAGCTCCTGCCTTCCAGCCTCAACCCAATAGGAAAGCCATCATTCCTATGCTCCCAAGGAAAACCTGGATCCAGGATGAATCTTGGACATATCTGTGAGCTGAGGTAGCCTATAAGGTTGCCATTCTGAAATCTGAAGAAAGAAGAACTCCAAATAGTCACACTTGAAATCTGCTGACCCTGAATCAGGAACTAGTAGGAATACTTTGTAGAATAATGCTGTGGAAGCTGAGTGTGGGCTAGAAGGGGAGGGAGAAACTCTGGAATGTCTCAGGGAAAGTCACTCTTTCCACCACATTACTCCCTGAAGGCCACCAGTTTTCACCACAGAAACCTAAAAAGGATCTGTCCCATTTTGGGATCTGCAAAGGGAAGGAAAGTAAATTTTGCCCAGAAACATTTCCATAGTGAATATGCACTCTCCAGGTGAAGGACTTAACTGGAGCCTTACAAGGGCTTGAGTAAGGTAGATTCTTCCCAGCCCTCCTAACTCATGAAGGGGCAGATCAAAACTGCCCACAAAGTCTAGGGCTTTAAGGAGATGTTGATAGCTCTTAAGCCACAGAAAAGTGAAGGTACCTAGAGAAACATTTGTAAACTTCACTGTCTTAGAACACAATTTCACTAAGACTTAATTAGGAAATATTAGAACACTTTCAATCCCTCATACCTTATCAAAGCACCACCAGAGTTCTCTTATAAAAAAATGAATTACAGTTTCAAGATTTGCAAAATCCAAACCATATAGAGGAATAGCATAGAGAAGAACAAAGTCAGGAACAGATAAAAAATGAGAACCCTAAAAGAATTTGAATTCTGTCTCATATAGCTACAGCAAATATTAGACATGGCTCAGCTTCTAGCCAGATACACACACTAAACATACACACTGTATTCCTTTTGTCCAATATAGTTTGACTAGCTTTAAACAATAAATTACAAGACATACAAAAGATAAGAATATATTATAGGGATAAAATTAACAGACAAGAAATGTAAAGTAACTTTAATTTGTATATTAAGAGCACTAGTAGGAAAAAAGTAGAAAAATATCAGAATAGATGGATGACCTAAGCAGAGAAGTACAAACTCAAAGAAGAATCAAAAGAAGTACAAGAAACCAATAATAGAAATAAAAGCAGTAATAGAAATGAATGCCCTTAATGGGGTCATCAAGAAATTCAACACAGACTCATTGAGCTTAAAGATAGAGTAATAAAAATGTTTTACCCACATTCCTTTCTCTCTCTCTCTCCCTCTCTCTCTCTATATATATATGTATATATATAGTACAACTACACAATTCTCTCTCTATATATATATAGAGAGAGAATTGTTCATTTTCAACACAGTTTCTAGTATCACTGCTATATTTGTTTACCTTTGTTTCACCATTTCTGTGATTCCCTTACCCTCTCCCAAACAGATAAACTTATACAAAAGGTACAGAAAACAAAAACAGTGACAAAGAGAAAAAACCAAAAACCAAATTAAAAACCTCTTGTTTTCATTTCTTGGAGTTCATTTCTATGAACATCAAAACTTTTCATTTTATTTTAGACTTGATCTCGCTAACTTGCCCATGATGGTCTTAAACTTAGGACCTTCCTGCCTCAGCTTCCAAAAGTAGCTGTGACTGTAGTCATACCTCATCACACATGGCTTATTCTTAGATTCTTAATTCTGTTTTCAAGTTACAGGTATGAAAAAATAATTTTGGGGATTCACATTTGAAAATTACTTTTACATATGGAACTTTAACATAATTGACCTAGTAAAGTAGACATTACAGATACTTACATCACTCCCAAAGTTACAAAAAGCAAAACAAGACACACTAAGACACAGAGATACAGGTTTTACTCAAGAAAATGGGATGTTTGCCTAATCACACTGGAGCTGTGATTTGGGTTCTTAATCTGTTAACTTAATTCCATCCAATTTGCCTCTTCTGTTACCCTCCACTTGTAGCATCTAAAACTACTATCCTATTTTAAGCAAATAAAGTATACAGCTGAAGTATTCAGATCAAAGATGCAGCATCTTTGTGAAGGGATCTCATCACTAGGAAAACAACCAATAGGGGTACAACAGTGAAAGAATGTCTGACCAAACAGCTACTGGAACCTGACCCAGCTCTTTCCTTGCTTATGCACACCTAGAGAAACTTTTTCCTATTGACATGCCAGAAATCAAGACAAAATGTTTTTTACAATCTTAAAGTTGTGGCAGGAATACTTTAAAAAGCCAAAGATATCAAACAAGAAAGAATATGAACCTCAATCCTTTGGTTGTGATCGGCAGCTGCTGTCTCTCTTTTCTCTAGGATTGACAGCAAAACCAAGATTGACTTGTGTATGTTGTGGTTTTGTGTGAGCACTGTGTTTTATCATCATTGTTTCTGTCAAAAGTTATAAAGACAGAGATTGGTCTTCATTCCAGAATATCTTAAATTGTACCAAATGACTTCAGCTGTGAGTGGATACAATAAAGACAAGCAATAATAAATAAACGATTATATTTCTGGGTGGCTGAAGTGGTTCCAGCTGTTGGTCTAATTCTATCTATGTAGAAAACAGTTCTCAGAAAACTCATGCAAAATTGCTCCCCTAGTTTGACTGACTGAGATTTATTTGAACAAAATGTAGTTTGTGACAATCAGGTTACAAGTGTAACACACCAGATCAGAAGACAACGAATTCTTGGAAAAATCTATATTGAACTGAAGAGGAAAAGTATGCTTATCAAATTTTAGCTTAGTATTTTGTAAAGTAGAAATACACAGGTACTAACTTTGATTGGAAGAACTTAATCAAATCAATCCATTTCCATTAGTTTTTTGTGTGTGGGATATAGGCGTTACAAATGCTTAATTCTTTTGGGATTACAATATATGAGTGATATTAGAATAATCATTGAAGTCCTCAGATATCTGAAATCAGATTAACCCCTTTAAATCAAGCATAATAACTTTCATTACGTATCTGAGCCATACCACATGCCCTGAAAGAAAATGGATTAAAATTGTTCTCAAATCTAGAGAATCAGAGACATCAAGTAGGCACTTAGAAGATTTGAAAACTTCAAACAGTCATAGCTCATCCACTTGCTTTTACAGATGAGAATGTTTGAGTGACAGCATGGCAAAGCAAGTGATATAATAACTTGATATAGTTCATGATATAAAGCTGTCTGTAGAATTCAGGTTCCCAGAAAAGCTAGACATACCTAATTGTATTTTAGGGTGCTTTTCTTCATGATGTCTCTCCACAGAAGCCTGCTTCCACCTGCTGAACACATCTATTAGAATTTCTTTGAATTTGATCTGCAAAATTGTCAGCAACAGAGATTGTCACCATCAGTACAGTATTGTGTTCAAAAAGCACAAAGCAGTTGGATATGAATATTATTAAGTGGTGAACTTAAAAAAAACAAAATAGCTATGTCTAATTACTCTGGTTTGTGGACAATCAAATCAGCACTTAAAAATTCTTCAACACTTCAGTATAAAGTTTTTTAACAGACAGGGATTGGTTAAAATGCAAATTCCCAAGTCCACTTCTAGATCTCCTAAATCATAACCTAGGAGGTATACTTTGAAAAAGCCATTGTTTTAAGACTAATTGTATTAAATAAATGTTTGTCATTATTGTAACTTACCATAGGGATTATAAAACACACAAGGGCATATACCTGCAAACAAATAAATGCAGGCTTTTAATGATGCAAATAAAACAAAACTTCCATAGTTCAGTTAACAGAAATGTACCAATGTCATTCTTCTTGATTTTAAAATTGGAGTACAAGCACACCAAACTCTTCCTATAAATGCTCACAACCTCAATGGGAGGTTTTGATTCAGCAAATTTAGAGTAAATATGATAGGAAGTTAGTGTTAATGAGTGTGTATGTATTTGTATGTTATGTATACATTTATATTGTGTATGCATTGGTATACACATGTTTGTGTGCTTCTTTGTATATACATTAACCAGAACCCTAGTGATTCCTCACACTATATCAGAAATTAGTCTCACCACTATCAGCTCTTCCATATGTCTTATGAGAATAAAGAACTGTCTGTAATTTTACCATATTTAGGCTTTATTTAAAATTATATATGAAACTCAATAAGTACTTAGCAATGAAAATGATTTGCAACAAAGGATTGCATTCTATAACAAGGATAGTTTTCATACTCATTCATGGGTTGGTAGATCCATGAAGGAAATAGTGGAAAGGAGACTGTCATTTGGCTTAAGAAGGATGAAAAACAGCACAGAAACTCTTAAAGATATGCAGGGCCAAGTACTAACTAAAGCACGGCATATGCAGGGAGAGTTCAAATGGTGTAACTTCTTTGGACAACTATCTTACAGTCCAACAAAATGATTATCAGCAGCTGGAACTTGAGTTGTCAAGGAGATAAGGTTAAGGGGAAGGGGTAGATGAATGAAGGGAGAAAGGGAGGGAGAATCCTGTCAAATATTCAATGTACATATGTGAAATAGAAATAGAATAGCGGAGGGGATGGATAGAGTTGTGAGGAATGTGGGGGGTGGGAGAATTATGAAAGATGGCATTGATCAAGAAGCATTATACCTTGAAACTCATGCATTGAACTGGAAACTTTTGTACCTCTACTACTTAATGATAATAAAATGAAAATTTAAAAACCAAATCTAAGAAAGAAAGAATAAATACATGTGAAAACTGCATAGAGTATATGTCTTCACTGTACCTCTTGATCTATTCTTTTTTGTATTTTATTGTAAAAATACTGCACAGAGGGGTGACAGTTACAGGAGTAAGGTAATGAGTACATTTCTTATGGAACATTGTTATCCCCTCCTTTGTTTTTCTCCTACTATTCTTTCCCTCCACCACCTCACCCATTCCTCCCCACCCCCGAAGTTGTAAAGTTCATTTCCAACATAGTGTCTTGTGAATATCATTGCTGCAATGGATCTATTCTAAGTTAAAAAAAAATCCCATAGTCCAAAGACAGAAACTTAAAAATCATAATGATTCCCAGAAGATTTCTTAAAGTATAAAGTCATAATAGTCAAATATGGCAAGCAATTGAAACTTTTCAGTACATTTCTTTTTCATAAAAATTGAATATAGGACAAACAGAAATCTGTAAGAAAGACCAATCCAGTACAAGTCGTTATGTTGAAAAACGAACTTTACAACTTTGGTGAGGGGGGGAAGGGTGGATCGGATGGGGGGGCTATGGAAAGGGATGGGAAGGGGAAACAAAGGAGGAGGCAACAATGCTTGATAAGAAATGTATTCATTATCTTGCCTATGTAATTGTAACCCCTCTGTACAGTATTTTCACAATTAAAAAAAAAAGAAAGACCAATCCAATACAAAATTAATTTATAAAAAGATTAAGGAGCCTGGCGCCGGTGGCTCACGCCTGTAATCCTAGCTACTCAGGAGGCTGAGATCTGAGGATCGCAGTTCAAAGCCAGCCCGGGCAGGAGAGACCGTGAGACTCCTATCTCCAGTAAACCGCTAGAAAACCGGAAGTGGTGCTGTAGCTAAAGTGGTAGAGCCTCACCTTGAGCTGAAGAGCTGAGGGACAAGCGCCTAAGCCCAGAGTTCAAGCCCCACAACCCCCAAAAAACAAAAAAATACAGAAAAAAAAGATAAGGAAATTTAAGCTTGTATGTGTGGTTGTGTGTTGTTGCATTTTCCCTTGATCCCAAGTCTAGCCTACTTTCAGTTGAAAATTTTGTACACAAAATATAAAGCATTTGGATATGAAGATTGAGAGACCAGGAACTAAGAAATTCAGCAACTATGTCTAATCATTCTTGCCTGTGACATTTAAGGACAATATACTTCAGATCAGTATTTTTTCAATTCTTCAGCATATTATTGCAAACTGTTTAGTTAGTTGAGTAGATAAGAGATATAATTCCCAAGACCACAGTTGCTACAAAAAGCAGCAGTCACAGAAGGGCGATAATGCTTGTGACCACATGAAGGGATAGTGCCATGCTGGCTATGTGAGGAACTGAACCCACAGAACATTCAGAACTCAAGTAGTTCCACACCAGCCCTGGAACCTGTCAGGTGCCCCTAGCAATACAACTTTGTAATTTTTCTTTTGCACTAAATTAAGGATGTAGAAACTTTTACTTATTGCCATATATTAGGATCAACGCTCCCTGGTGAACGAAAGACAAATTGTATTTGCAATGGGTCATCTGTACACTATTAACAAGTGCAATACGCACTCCAAATGTTTACTTTTTCTCCATTCATCATCTCGTTATTGCATACGGTATTGTTCAATGCCACATGACAAGAATAACATGCAATCTACACTGTAATATCTGTACACTGTGCACTAGTTCAACTAAGTGCTACTCTCATGCTATACTATAGGCTGCTTAACGGAAATACCTTCACTTACTCCTTGCATCACAATGCCTAGAATAGGGAAGATGGATTAATAATAGTTATTATAATTATATTCATTGTTGGATTCTGGTGTCTATTCTAGTATTAACATCAGAACTATCATTGTCTACTAAAAACAACATGCAAGTATAATCATTTTTTTGGTTATGATTAGTGTTGTTAATTTTTGATTCAAGATCAGGCACATGCTGGCATGGAACTTCCAGCTCTTCTGTCTTGGCCTTCTGAGTGTTGGGATTAGAAGTATAAATCACCACACTGATCTTATTTTTTATTAAGTATTCCTTGGTAACCATTTTATATTTTCTATTTATCCTATTACATATTATATTTTTACATACTTATATCCATATATACTTTATAAATGTATATTCATATGCATTTTTATATATCTTACATATAATAATTTTTATTACTAGCATTATTTTATTACCAACTTCTGGTACTCTATAATACATTAAAGACAATCACTACTTTTTATTTAAATAATCAAATTCTCATTATTTTTTGTGCTGGTGTGGCATTTGAACTCAGGGCCTTTGCATTCTTGCTAAGCTTTCTTGCTCAAGGCTGGTGATGTACCATTTAAGCCATATCCCTACTTCAAAATAATCAATTTAATTGACAATAATAAAATCAAAAGGAATACCAAACTCTTTTCTTACTCAGAATTCAGTCAGGTTTGATTTTTATTTTGGTTGTGGGTTTTGAATTCTGGGGCTGGGCACCGTCCTTCAACTCTTTAGCCCAAGGCTAGTGCTCTACCACTTGAGCCACAGCACCACTTCAGGTTTTCTAGTGGTTTATTGTAGATAAGAGTCTCATGGACTTTTCCTGCTCAGGCTGGCTTTGAACCGTGATCCTCAGGTCTCAGCCTCCTAAGTGGCCCAGCAGGTTTCAATTTTTTTATATATAGCAGTACCTTTATCTGTGGTTTCAGTTACCTGTTGTCAGCTGTAGGTTGAAAATATTGATAGAAAATTGCAGAACTAAACACTGCAGAAGTTTTAAATTACCTGCCATCCTGAGGAATATGATGGCATCTCACATTAGCCTACTCTGCTCCAAACACAAGAATGATCTGTTTACACAGTGTGTCATACTATATATGTTATCCAGTCCTTTACCTGTTAGTAGCCATCTATCATGGTATCACAATTTTCTCATTGAAGCAAGCTTCATTTGGTAGTTTAAAGTTACAGCACAATGCTTGAACCATTGCTCCACTTCATCTTATCATTGAGTCTTTATAGGAAGGATGAGTACAATAAAATAAAATATATAATGAGCACAATATTCACATAAATTGTATCATATGGCATTGTTATTACTTTGTAATTATTATTACAGTTAAACTTTTACTCTAAATTGTCAACAAATATTATTAGTGGTATAGGAAAGACATTAAAACATTAAACATTAAAAACATTCAAATCTATCTAGGGTTTCATATGTTTTCAGGATATCTTAGGATTTTCCTTGCAAGTAAAGAGGACTACTGTCTTTTCCAAAGTGAAGAAAAGGAAATTTTCGAGATTAACTTCTGTTTCTATTATTTCTTGAGGTATCAATACATTCAGGTAGTGACAGTGAGTTCTATATATGAAAAATAAGCTTTATTTATTCTTCATGGAAACCATTTAATATTCTAAAATATTCGGATGCTTTTCTGACTCAGAGTAAAATTTTATTATTGATATAATTTCCACATGAAACTATAACCTTAATTATATTGAGTCCTGTTTTTAAATATAAATAATTTCTGTCGATGCAGGTAAATATCTTCTTTGGGCAAATATTTGATAGTAATTTTGTTATATTTGACAGTCATGTCTGCCAGTTTCCAAAGCTAAGATTATAAATAAAATACCTTTAAATGTTTCATATTTTATATATTTAAAATGTTTCCTCTGTTTCAGTATGACTTCTCATTGAATGCAGCATTCCTGGTAACAAAAAAAATCCAAGAGATAAGAGAGTGAATGCCAAATTTCGATTCTATTTTAAGTTTTGGATTCCATTTGTAATCTGTATTATCATTACCTAGCTCTTTCATATATTTAAGCTCTTATTGTATATACATCATCGTGAATGTGTATATGTGACATGCAAATAGTAATAAGATAATGCCCTTAACAATTTAGAATGACAAATAGTGACCCACATTGCTGCAGTAAGATATACACACAATAATCATGGTTATGGTGCTAATATGCTTCATGCTAGGATTTGGCAGTCAGTATTCCAGTCGGAGGATTCTGCCTATAGTTTGCAGGCAGAATAGTGAAGACATCAACATTCAATACTGTGTCTAGAAGAATGATGATGATTTCAAAGAAATAGAGAATGCTCACAGAAACAATAGAAGGGGTGACATTGAGCAAGATACATTGTACTCATAAATTGACATTTGAATAGAAAACCATTTGTATAACTACATAAAGATACTGAAAAAAATAATTTGAATGTAGACTATTTTTGGCAGATAACACATTAAAATGTGTATTCCTGGCCCTTTATGTGTACACAACAGGGAAAATTAGAACTAAAGAAATAGACTCTCCAAACCCACTGATAGAATGTGCCAAGGCAGCAAAGTCATTTCAGCATTACTTAGAAATATGTATCCTGGGGGCTGGGAAGGTGGCTCAGTGGTAGAGCGCTTGCCTTGCATGCACGAGGCCCTGGGTTCGATTCTTCAGTACCACTTAAGCAAAAAGAAAAAAGCAAGAAGTGGCACTGTGGCTCAAGTAGTGGAGCACTAGCCTTGAGCTGAAGCGCTGAGGGACAGCGCCCAGGCCTAGAGTTCAGACCCCACAACCGGCAAAAAAAAAGAAAGAAAGAAATATGTATCCTGCCCCAAAGTCATTTTCATAGTAACAAAAAGGATGTAGTTGATATTATAGACTCATTAATTATTGATTAAGAAATTACCTGAATGGCCGGGCGTTGGTGGCTCACGCCTGTAATCCTAGCTACTCAGGAGGCTGAGATCTGAGGATCGCGGTTCAAAGCCAGCCCGGGCAGGAGAGACCGTGAGACTCCTATCTCCAATAAACCACCAGAAAACCGGAAGTGGCACTGTAGCTCAAGTGGTAGAGCGCTCGCCTTGAGCTGAAGAGCTGAGGGACAGCGCCCAGGCCCAGAGTTCAAGCCCCACGACCGAAAAAAAAAAAAAAAAAAAAAAATTACCTGAATGGAAAGAAACAATCAGATACAATCATTAATTGAATCAGCAAATGAGCAATTCTTACTGAAGTGTTGAAAATCTCTCAGCCATATGACAAGTTTTCTTTGGTATTTATTTATTTAGTTAGTTAGTTATTTTTAATTGTGAAAATACCATACAGAGGGGTTACAAGTACACGGGCAAGGTAATGAGTACTTTTCTTATCAAGCATTGTTGCCTCCTCATTGTTGCAATGGGTCCACCTGTATCCCTATTTAAACAATTTTTTTTCTCTTCCTCTCCACAAATTATACCAACATCAAATACAGTGAAAACAGGGGTTATCCTGTGGGGGAGGGACATACAAAGCAACAAAGAAATATCTTATAAATATGTTAGAAGCAATCGCAAGAAAGAAAAAAAATATTTAAGTCCTTATCTTGGAGTTCATTTCACCTAACATCAACTTATCTGTTTCTGCTTGTCTCAGACATATAGTAGTTACTGCAAATAAGGGAAACCATGGGACTATGTTTCTTTGGGCCTGGCTTACTTCACTAATACTCTTTGGCCTTTATAGTAATCTGTAAGGTGAATAAAATTTCCCTCTAAGTTTAAGACAGTAAATGAAAATGAAAGAGTGTTTATTATCAAGAACTATTGGGATTCTTCAACTATGTCGCAAGATATAG
Organism: Dipodomys ordii; assembly: GCF_000151885.1. Taxonomy (NCBI): domain Eukaryota; kingdom Metazoa; phylum Chordata; class Mammalia; order Rodentia; family Heteromyidae; genus Dipodomys; species Dipodomys ordii. The sequence goes on from NW_012267225.1 coordinate 24,465,080, forward strand.
CATACGTGTCACTGTTTTCATCTATGTATGACATGGGCAATAAAACTTCTTCTATAGTGATAGGAAAGTTTTTGCTCCATCTTTGTTCATGACCCAATCCCCAGCTGACTTAACTCAGTGAACAAAATCTAACAGCACAGAAGAGATCAAAGAATAACTCATTAGTAGATGCGTTTTTCCCCCTACTTGGAGTATTTGATATATACAAAGTACACTCTAGGGATCTTCCATAGGACAATGTGGCAAAATTTTAAAAGCAGTCTGTAGTCACTAGTTCCTCAATGACATTGAAAAGAATTTAAGCTGTTTAAATAGAAAGAAATTGAGGACTAATGTTTTGAAGAAAGGAAAAGGAATTTAACCTGTCTGAAATTATCTTAGACTAAATTGTTTGGGATATGAGGCTCATTTTCTGGAATATTTGTGTTGAGGAAAAAGAAACTTTATAGAAATGGTAGGAGAAATGGAGAAATGAAAGCCTATAATTGCCCTAGGAAGCAAAGGAGACAAATGTTTCCTGTTTCAGTACCAAGGCAGGATAGAAAGTACACACCGTTAGATGGTGTCAGATGTTGAATTTGAGTACAAGGGTCCTCTTCACTAAATAGGCTAATTTAGATACATCAAGTCACCTCCACCCAGATCCAATATCATCATCTGTAAGGTGGATACAATGGACTAGACAATCATAAAGTCCTCTCTGAATTCCAGAAACTATTTCATTCTAAATATAGATTGGCAAGGAATATTGTTTTCAGTTTTTGATTGGTTAATGAAGAAGGATTAAGTTGAGGCATTTTTCATTGTGTTAAATAAGCTCAGAAACTTAGATGAAATCAGCTGACTTTAATTCTTTTTTCCTCAGTAATAATAGTCTTTAGATTCAAGGTTTCTTTCTCTATACAACACAATGTAGAATTTGTGAAAGAACACTTAGCCATCTTTAAAGAGCTGATATCTGACACAGGTTCTCTTTTAGAGTAAACTCTAGCCAAGCTCCACCTGGCTTTCTGCTTTACTTGTCCTCAAACTTGCCATCTACATAAAAAAGTCTAGGTGGGAAGGGAGGATTTGGGGAGGTGGAAAGACAAAGGATAGTAGGGGAAAACAATGGAGGCGATAACAATGCTCAATAGGAAGTGTACTCACTACCTTATTCATATAATAAATTTAAAAAAACACTAACAGTATCTAGTAGCTCAATGCCTCACCTCTAGGATACACCCACAACACCCCTTCAATAGTGATGTACATATGACCATATAAGATGATGCTAAACAAAATTAATTCCAAGACATCAACACAAGAGGTTTTACTTTGTTGTTATTATTTTTAATGTATTATGTGATTTTTTTTCTTTTGTATGTTCTTCCCCCTATGGAATATCCCCTGTTGTCACTGTATTTGATTTTGGTACCCTGGTATTATATATATGTTTATTTGAATTAGGGAAGAGAAGGAGAATAACAGAATAGTGGGATAATTTTTTAAGTGACTACTTGGGAAAACTCAAGGCTGCCAAAAGTAATTAACCCAGCTCACTCCTGAAGTCAGTACCTCCATTTTCAAGCCTCTGTGGATGGTGAGTACCTACCATGCACAGGACCAGGACTGGGTCCCTCTTTCTGATTCTGTATTTTTTACTTCCTGACTCTATGTTGGTGCTCCATTCCATGGTCGCATTTTCCTTTTCATATTTCTACCTCTGTAAAAATCAATGCTGGACCTGGCTTTGATTTGTTGGATCCTGTTCCCTATTACAATAATATATGACTGATTAAAATCCCTCCTTACCACTTTAACTAGTATCTGCCTTTGTTTGTCCTTAACAGGTCTGTAGTAATGAGCTCACTTGGAGGCTTTTGCAGCACTTGGTATAATTATGGTGCCCATTGTAGCTATTGGAAGTAAACTATTTTTCATAAGCATCATTGTCAGATCCTAACTGGCATTCATAACAAAATGCCTAAGACCTGCAGACATCCTTTTTTCCATTATTTCTATTTATAGATTGGCTCGAGGTTATTCATACTTTGTAGGGCAATAACCAATAGTTCACCAAGCCTAAGAAACATGTAAAAATGGCTTCATTCTGATGCTGTTTCTCCTGGTACTGAAGTGAGAATTGCAGAGGAAGAGTTCTCAGATTCCCAGTAAAGAGAGCACTTTTGGTACTGGGTGGAGAGCATTGGCTCAGATGCAATTTAAATACAGGGGCTTTCAGTATGAAAGTTGATGAGCTTGACTGGAATAGCCATCAGAATAAGCAAGTAAAGCCAATAGCGTTTCTTGATTATCTGCCAGGAGCCTGCCTTACAAAGTTTACATTTAGGTTCTCATTAATCTTTAAACATCTCTAAAGAAGAAACCAACACTTACTCTCCTTTGCAACTTGCAAAAAACATAAAAGAGAAATCTTAAATAACTTGCAAAAACCCAAACACTGTTAAAAAGCCAAAAAGGAGGGGCACAGATTTGATCCTGGGGCTGACTCAGAAACACACATTCTGACCATCTTAAATTATTAGTAAGACCTAGCATAAAATACTTACTTTCCTCTCTTCTTCAAGATTGTAGGCCTGACTCCTCCCACTATTTCCACAAAGTTTTAATACATATTTTTCTTGCCAAAAATTATATCCACAAAACCCTAATAGCGCAGTCCAAGCTCCTTTCTGACAGGTCAACTTCCCTTTTTGTTCTTCATAACACTAGTTTCTCAGTTGTCTCCCATTTTAAATGATTTGTGTTCATTTCAGTTGCCAGTAGGGAATCAAGAGAGAATAAGAATCAAGGGAGAGTGAAGGGCCTAATGCTTCCATATAGGGACATTTGTGAAGGTATAGCAGACAGAGAAAAGGGGACAAGGGAGGAAGTTGTGGTGCAAAAATGGGAGAAACAAAGGCAAGCTAGTTTCCAGATTGAGCCACCTAGCATGTGTGTGTGTGTGTGTGTGTGTGTACACATATATATCACACTGTAACACAAATCAGTACAATCACTATAATTAAAGAGACAATGCATAGAAAAAATAACTTGCAGCCAGATGCTGCACCCACTGGGCCTCTGGACAGAGGAGGAGAACTCATGGACTAGAGTAATGACTCCTCATATGTGAACATCAAAAAATTATCTCCTGGAGGCAAGAGGGTGGCAAGTGGTTCCGAGAGAAGTTCTAGAATGCAGTTCTAGAATGTATGAGCTGGGCTCATACGTAGGACAGTCTGGCCTGCTTTCTCCTATGCTCCCTGCTCTGCTGTCTGTGAGTCTGGAAAGGACTTTGACTTCTAGAAAGTCAAGGATGAAGCTACCATCTCAGGGAAAGCACATAAGCCTCTGGGTGTTCCTTGAATGCTGTGCCATCACTACTTAGTTCCCAAGTGAAGACTCAAGAGAACTCCTCCCTGTACAGTGCTCTCCCCTGGACTCACAGCTGTTTCTTTAACTCAAGATGCCTGGGCTCTGCCCTCCCTTTCTTCCCCCCCTTTCCTTCTGAAATTCTCTGTGGCCAGCCTTTTAGTGAAGATTTCATGTTGACATCACCTGTCTCATGATCACCAATCACCGCACTACCCTCCTGCCTGATCTCACAGGACACACATCACTGTTTCTTGTTATGTAGCCCAGGTTGCTCTTGAACTTGGGATCTCCCTGCCCATCCTACTTGGGAGGGATTAAGGGCATGTGCTGCCATGCCTGTGACATGTCTGTAATAGTTCATCTTTTTTTGTGTGGGTTATGGGGCTTGAACTCAGGGCCTGGGCAATGTCCTTGAGCATTTTTGCTCAAGGTTAGTGCTCTACCACTTTGAGCCACAGCACCACTTCTGGGGTTTTTTGAGTGATTCATTGGATATTACAGTCTCATAGGGACTTTTCTTATTTTTTTGGTGGCACTGGGGTTCACATTCATAACCTCACACCTGCCAGGCAAGTGCTCTACCTCTTTAGCCATGCCCACCAGTCCTATAGGATTAAAATTTATTTCAGTTTTGAAAAAAGAAAAAGAAAAATAGCTTGCATGGTAATCTAAATTATTGTAATATATGTCTATATCATTACTATTTCAAGTAATACATGTGATAAAAATGTACATCCTGCTACACTGATATTATAATAACCTTCTTAAGAGAACTTTCTTAAGTGTGTGTGGGAACTGAGAGAATGTGGGACATAGCGTCTTCTATGTGAATATATCACAGGAGAGAAGGTCAAACAAAAAGTGGAAGCATACACTAATTCCAGCATATTCTTTTTAACAGATATGGGAAAGTGTGGGACAAAAAATTAGTATAAGAAAACAGTTTCAGCTCAGTGCTGGTTACTCACACCTGTAATTCTAGCTACACAGGAGGCTGAGATCTGAGAATGGAGGCTCAAAGCTAGCCTGGGGAAGAAAATCAGCAAGATTCTTTTCTTCAATTAATGGACAAAAATACCAAAAAAAGCCATGCACCTGTGGTTCATGCCTATAATCCTAGCTACTCAGGAGGCTGAGATCTGAGGATCACAGTTCAAAGCCAGCCCGTGCAGGAAAGTCTGTGAGACTCTTATCTCAAACCACCAGAAAACTGGAAGTGGTGCTGTGGGCCAAGTGGTAGAGCACTAGCTTTGAGCTGAAGGTCTGAGGGACAGTGCCCAGGCCCAGAGTTCAAGCCCCACAACTGACAAAAATAAATAAATACAACAAAATTGAAGATCTGGCTCAAATGGTAGCGTGCCAGTCTTAAGCAAAGTAGCTAAGCAGGATTTCAAAACCCTAAATTCAAGCCCCAGTACAAACACAAATTTTTAAAAGAAAATGCAATTTTATCTTCAACTGAGATTCTGGTAAGAACCTGTATTGCTATAGTCGCTGACTGTGAACATTACACGCTATAAATAAGGGTATAAGTTACTTCAATTTTAGTCTTTGCCCTATTACGGTTATATTAACCTCTGTCATGCCCTTTAATTTGCTTATTTCACACAATAGTTTTACCTGCAATTCCATTCACATCAGTTCAAGAGCTGCCCAGATATTTTTGAAGTTCTGAAATGTGTTATAGCCTAGGGGTGTGTCCAGATGAGCTTCTTTACTGGATAAATACACTACAATCTCTATCAAATCTTACTCATTTTGATTGCTACCTTAAGTTCCACTGGCAAAAAGTGGGTTAAAGAGATGTTTTTCTGCTGAGCCAATTTTTCTTCATATGTACAGCAGTGCAGCAAAAGTTAATTCATTCTAAAGCACATGGATTTCCAACAACATTGTCAATATTATAATGTTTCTTTGCAGCTCTGGCCTAGCCAGTTTATTAGATAAAGGAAAAATACAGATGGGCACACAAGCAGGACTGCATTTTTGTTGTAGCAGAAAAAATTATCAAAGAGCTCTTCAGAATGATTTCCTTTATTCCAACATACAGGGCCCTGCTAAAGTTCAAAAGTTACTTATTTTTCTTTACCTGCCCCCTTTCTATTAGCTGAACTGTTTATACATGTTTAAAATAGGATAGAATATTTTCCCCTTTAAATAGGCAAAAGAAAGCTGACTGATTAGTCTTACTTTGGCTTCATTGAAATATTTTACAATAAATAAAATGTTTAATGAACCTACACCAGTGTATTTCCATGCAAGGGAGGAAAAATAATAATCTGCTGTCTCCTGCAATAGGCAATTAATCCATTTGATACTTCCCAAGTCATTGATGAGGGAAAAAAATCAAAGGAGCATCTATTGTAATCTAGAAAGCTACATTGAACCAAGCCTCCCAAGCCCCTGAGGAAGTGAGGGACCACTCACAGGTGCTGCATATTAGGAGACATAATGGCCTGACTGCCATCTTTGTGGCCTCCAAAACAAAAACAGAAACCCTACAGATCCTGGTGTACAGGAAAGGAATTAAAATCAATTCACACAGATAAACTTCCAGTTATAAAATTCAATATATAGTCTACAAAATTAAGAAAGTTGAGGGACGTGGAAGAAAGGGATGATGATCACGATTCATTGTATTCATTTACAACTTTGCTGAATAGCAACTCAAAGTTAAAAAATTCAAAATAAAAATTTTGAAACATTAAATGAAGTTTCAAAAACGTTCAACTGCTCAGCATATTTTAGGCAATACTTTTCACAATGAAGACTCCTACCCATTATTCAACATATCATTGTAAGACAATAATGACATCACCTTCAAATACTCATTTTATTTTGTGTTGCATTATTGCTTGGATCAGGACATTTTTAAAGCTATGGTCCTAATAAGATAAAAAATGGATGCTCTTCCTTTCTCAATATTAGGGCAGCCATCAACTTTCTTCCATCTTTGTTCAGGACCAAGCAGACTGGCAGTATATCACTGAGACAGTCTTTTGTACCTCTGCAAAATATTTATACGTTTTTTCCATGATTCCCATAAGGAAAGATGGTTTCCATAAAGTGGCTTCCTGTATAGGAAGGACATAATTGGCTAATTATGTACTTATCAATAAAGTAATCAGCTCTGATTTATGTTAATTACTAGGGGTTTGCACAAGTGTGGCACAGTAAAAAGTAATGATCCATTCAGTGCACTTCACACCTGATCTGTGTTAGGTCCTATGACAAATAGAATAATGCTTTATAGCCAGGTGCCAGAGGTTCACACCTGTAATCCTAGCTACTCAGGAGGCTGAGATCTGAGGTTTAAGGTTTGAAGAGAGCCCGAGCACAAAAGTTTATGAGACTTTTATCTTCAATTAAACACCAAAAAGCCAGAAGTAGAGCTGTGGTTCAAGTGGTAGAGCACTAGCCTTGAGCACAAAAGCTGAGGAAGAATGCACACACACACACACACACACACACACAAAATAATAATGCTTTGTATTACACGTTCCTGCTTTCAGTCTAGAAAAGGTAATATAGACAAAAGCATAATAATTCTGAATAGTTGGAATGAACTGTGCATTAAAGCATAATGCCAAGAAACTTGAGACATTAATTCAGTACACCACATTTTTACAGATGAGCAAGTGGCTACATTTCCCAAGTTAGAATCCTTGCTTCAGGATTCCAAGTGGACACAAAAAAGTTTTGCTGAATAAATGAATGAATGACGCAAGGTAGAATTAACTCTGAATTATAACACATACTCAAAAGAAAATTGTTGGCCTGTTATCAACACCATTCATGTTTAGAATTATTTTTCCAAAACAATTTTTCAGGAATGGCAAGTGATAGATTTATAACATCTGGAACTTCCTCCTGGGCAATGCTATTATTTATAATAAGAACAATGCCAGAGAGCTGTCTGGATAGACAGGCAGTCTCAGTTATTGTCAAAGTAAAGCTAATCTCATCCATAGATTGAGTATTGATATGGTCCTAACATACACTAATTTAAAGAAGTTTAGGAGACCATAGTATAGATGCCAAGTTTTGGTGGTTTGCTCCTGTTGTTAGCAATTACCATGTTCTCACAGGTTTGAAAATACCTGGAAATAAGCAATCATAGCCTGATAGTATGATTCTAAAGTTGGAACTATCTAATGAAAAATGATCTCATATGTCTCAGAATATATATCATTCTTACATCTTTAATGTCAAATGATTAGACTGGAGTATTTTTAATTGTTTCTAATGTATTTTTATATGTTCTGATTTTCTTCATCCTAAATCAAGTATATGGAAGAGTCATGTTGCAATAGGAAGTCTGGAGCCTTCAGAGCAGGAAAGCCCGAAATCCAGGCTCTACCATTTATGTTTCTGTGGCTGAGATAATGAATCTCTAAGTTTTTCTCCTAATGTGAAGGTAGCCCTAAAAAGAGTTACCTTGAAGGTTTTAAATGACCTGATATATATAAATGCCTTCCTATGTAGTAAAGATCTTTCCCTTCTGTTCCAAAAAAGCTCACTTCTGTTCCTTTAACTCACACAAAGAACACCAGGTTTTTATACAATGGAAGATGGGTGACTATTCTTGACTGAAGCTAAAATAATGGAAAGAAGGAAAAGAGAAAATAGAAAGGAGAAATAGAGGGAAAATGTGAGCAAAACTGAAAAAATAGAAAATAAATAAAGGCAGTTACTTCTACACTCCCACTCAACCTGACTCAATTCTGGGATGTTTACAATAATGATGACTAAGCCTTTTAATATATGCCAAGATGGAGCCAAGATTCACATACAGCAACATTTAATTTAGAAAGCAGGGAAATGCTACAATCTGGTTAGGCATATACCAAGTTATCTCAAGAAAATTTATCTCTACATCAAAGTTGGAATAAATCTATTTTAATGAAAGCTTCAATTGTCCTTTCCTAGATTAAACCATATGTAATTTAAAGAAGTTTGAGGTGCCTCATTTTAAAACATCTTTTAAAACTCAGTATGGCAACTCCCTAAGATATTCCACACTTTCTGAGCACCCACAAGTGAAGCTCAATTCAAATTAGTCCCCAAGCTGTTCAAATCAGGAGCAATGGCTGAAAGTTTCACATATGAAGCAAAGATGTATATATTTTAAAAGTTACTTACAATATAGAGATAAGATTGACAAAATGGACTAACAGCAAAAATCAATGACTAATATAGATGAACCAGTGAACTTTTCTAATCCTGAGGACAAAGCATGATCATTGGCAAGGTAAAATACTTCTTGTTGAGATCTGGTGCTTGTTGCTATCTGCCATCCAAAGAGTATTATTCTTGTGCATGATGCCATTTCAGACTAGGGTATGGACCCCAGCTCTACTTTTTCTTTCTATGGAGAGTCTGTACTTTTGCTTTCAAATAAATTTGCTCTGTCTGCTTTAAAAAAAAAAGCTGATTTGATTCACTTCTAGCTATCCCAACAATGATGGCTACCTTTGTCCCTCTTCTGGATTTTGCCCTAACTCCATAAACAGAATATACAATGCTAATACCTTCAATTTACAATTTCTTTCCCTAAAGTGCTGCTGGCTAGGAAACGGTTCTCACTACTTCACTTAGGCAATGGAGAAATGTTATGGTGATCTTTCTCACATGGGCACCACGACACATAACTGCAGCAGTCCTGCTAACTTTCAGAGGTAAATCGTTTGACCTCACTGGCTCTCATCTCAGAGCTAAAAGGTTGACTAGCTCTCTCCAAGGTTCTTTTCTGTTCAATCATCCTATGATTCTATAATGTACTTGCTAAGTGGTTTACCTAATCACACAATTAACCAGTGGTCCTCCTGAACTGAAAGTGGATAATACCTTGTCAGAGGCATTGTAGAGGGCATTTGTGAATTAGCAAGAGGTCAGATGATAACCTCTGGCGTTCCTTCTAACTCTTGATTTTGTTCTCACTCCTAAGTCGGCTGACTTTTGGCCCAATGCACTGTATGTCAAAAGGACATTACTTCTTGGAAACAGCAAATTTCTAGTTCATTAATAGAGTGATTGCAAGCATTAAAAGCAGGCTGTGTGAGTAAATGATAAATACAAACCATTAACAATGTATCCTCATGCTAAAATAATTACATAGAGAATTCCTTTCATCTTATAAAATAATTCTCGTCATGAGAAATAAAGAAGAGAAAACAGAGGCATCATTTTGGTGCCCTCAAGTGGGGATCTATGATGGTTGCAGTTAAATTATACCTTCCCAAAGCAAGTAGGGTCATTCAAGGAGCCACTTGAATGAGACCTTCAGCTCTCTAGCACTGTTGGCCTGTATTTATCATACAAGATCTTGTAAACATTTTCAGCCTCGGCTGAAAATAGTCTTCTTCCAGCAGAAGAGAGTATTCTGAACATCTCCAAAGACTCAGTGCTCTTTTCAAGATTCCAGCTGACTTGGATATGATTGAGTTTAAGCTGATTTGTAGGCTAAGCTCAAGTGATCGTCTGAGTCTTTGAATTAAGAATCTTGGAGCTATTCTCTTTACCCTCCAAATAATAGAAGAATCAAACAATTATCTGTTAGAATATTAAGTCTCAAGCCATACCCTGGTTTCCCAGCTTGCAACCTATAGGTAGAGATTCTGTACTAGAATTATCTCACAAAACTGTGGTTTCATTGTGAGAATGCTGACCGTGTGTGCAGGCGCTCCAGTATCATTTCATCACAGGAAACAGTGATGAGAAATAGCATTTTGTGATGTCTCCTCTGAATAACTGAGTTTTATTAAAGAATGAGGCATACCTTCCCATAAATTGTTTTCTGTGGTATTTTTAGCATTTCTTATCTTCATGTAAACCAAGGGTCCAGTCATTATTATAAGTATTACTTACTTTGGACAAGTTTTTATTTTAACCTTCATTATTTCTAAACCTCATAGCTTCTGTATTCCTTGTACAATTTTACAAGTACTGATATGATCTAAACAAATCATAAAACACAGAGTAAAACACACAAATGGGCCCAGAAATACCAAACTGAAATCAATAACATGTTATGAACACTGCTGTGTGAAAGGTGTTGATTATATACAATTCTCTGGCCTGAAGATTAGAAGACAGGTTGGGCCCTGTAGGCAGTCCTCATACATGACAGGCAATCCAAGTAACCATAACATGAAACATTTGTTTGAAGAACAGTGTTTTTTGCTGAGACAAAATATGAAGAATTATAAATAATCAGAGATGTTAACTGAACGATAAGCCTACAAGCCACAAACCAAAAATGTAGGCTTTGATGCCTTATGACGCAAGATTAACAATGCAAATATTTATCCTGTAGTACAGAGATGAACCAAGATAGCATACATTTACTATTTATCTGCCTCTTATCTCCCTAGTGCTATACAAAATATCACTAAGCAATAATCTTACATTCTCTCCTATCCAGCCCTCATGAGACTTTAGAATCCTCCTTAACACTTTACTCTGGACAAGAGTCACCAATGAAGAAAGAAAAACAGATGGTTTTCTAGACAACAAAAATAGGAAATACTAATATATATGGAAAGGCAGATTAAAGGATTGACTAGTAGAGAAATCCTGGTTAAGAAGCTGGTACCTGTTTAGTGATGATTCATCAAACTAATCTAGAAGAGAGATTATAGTATGCTCTTACTTAGTTCAATCCGCAAACATTCATTGCATAGCTGTTGTGTGCTAAGATATATGGTAGAGTCTAGGAAGTAGTAGGGGGTAGGATAATGGCAATGACTGGACCAGCTGAAGGCTCTATTGAGGGTCTGGAAGGATCAGGATGACATAAGAAGAAGCAGGACATCAGGAAGAAAATAAAGAAGACAAGCATAAGCTGTGTTTGAAGTAAATGAGAATTTGGGGTAGAAGAGGCTATACAAAGAGAACTTCCAATGGGAAAGATTCAAATATGAAGAAATACCCATGAACGAGGCAGTAAAATAATAGTAGATCCCAAGTAGAAGACAGAATACTGTTGATCATATCATTAAAAAAAAAAAAGCCAAGGGGCTGGGAAGGTGGCTCAGTGGTAGAATGCTTGCCTTGCATGCGTGAGGCCCTGGGTTCGATTCCTCAGCACCACATAAGCAAAAAGAAAAAAGCCAGAAGTGGCACTGTGGCTCAAGTGGTAGGGCACTAGCCTTGACCTGAAGAGCTGAGGGACAGCGCCAGGCCCAGAGTTCAGGCCCCACAACCGGACCCAAAAAAAAAAAAAGCCACGAATAATTCTAGAAAGCAAAACAGGTGAATTTCAAAAAGAAACCTATGGTCAATCATAGGCACAAGTTACAGTGACAAGGTTCAATTAGATTTGACAATTAGGAAATGATTGGTGACATGAGGAATATTAATAAGAGAAAACATCACCTTTGTGATCCTCTCCTAAGAATATTCTTCTTTGGTCTCACTGTGTGAATATCTGGAGCCTTGTATAATTTATCACATCCAGATTTAATTTTTGTCTTTTACCATCCAGTGTCTTATATTACTTTGCTTCTTGTTTTTTCCTCCTTTGTCACTGGTTTTTATCTCTGTACCTTTTTCTTGTATGTTAATTTATATGTTTGGGAGGAAGGGTAGGGCAGAACACAGAAATAATGGGACAAAGAGTGAACAAATGTAGCAATGATACTCACCAGACACTATATTGAAAATGAACTATACAACTTGTGGAGGAGAGGGATGGGGGGAACAACTAGAAAAAAGGAGGGAAGAGGTGACACTGTTCAAAAAGAAATGTACTTATTACCTGACTTACGTAACTGTAACCCCTATGTACATCACCTTTACAATAACAATAAACTAAAAATTAAAAAAAAACGTAAAAAAGAAAACATGCTTGTCTTTCAGCTGCCAAGAAAGAGCAAACTACTGTATTTGATTCCAGTGCTCTGCATCTTGTTTGTTTGTTGTTGTTTTTTTGGGGGGGGTCCGGTCATGGGGCCTGAACTCTGGGCCTGGGCACTGTCCCTCAGTTCTTCAGCTCAAGGCTAGCACTCTACCACTTGAGCCAGAGTGCCACTTCCGGCTTTTTTCTTTTATTTTGCTCATGTGGTGCTGAGGAATTGAACCCAGGGCCTCGAGTATGCAAGGCAAGCGCTCTACCACTGAGCCACCTTCCCAGCCTGTGCTCTGCATCTTGTATATACATTTTTCTAGGGGAAGGAAAATAACAAAATGCTGAAATAAGGATACAGGTTGACCCATTGTAACAATGAGATGTACAAGGCACTATGTGGAAAACGAACTTTACAACTTCCTGGGGTGGGAGAGAGAGGAGTTGGGGAAATGGGGAGGGAAGTGATGGTAGGAGAAAAACAAAGGAGGAGGTAACAATGCTCAATAGGAAATGTACTCATTACCTTACTCGTGTAACTGTAACCCCTCTGTACAGTATTTGTACAATAAAAATATATACACAAAAAACAAAAGGAAAGAAAAGGCAAACTGAAAGAGACTAAAGGAGATGGGCTCAGCAGAACAGCAAAATGTTTTGGCAATACAAAAGAAATGAGGACTGTCACGTTAGCTAGAGGCAGCATCCAAGGAGAGAGCCTGCCCAAGGATGCTGCTAGAAGCCTGTGTAGATAAAAAAAAATCTTGTAGAGAAAAATAGTGAAGATATTTGGAAGGGATGAAGTCTAGAAGTGGTGAGGTCCTGAGATGGAAGAAGAAAGTGAAGTTAAGAACCCAGGTGACAGTTAGGGAGGACTCAGGTAATAGAGTACTTGCCTCTCACATGCAAGGCTCTGGGGTTCGGTCCCTCACCAGGCGTGGAGAAATCTATTTGGGGTATTAACAAGTAATGCAGAGGAATGTCATTTCTTTAAGGTAGGAAGTTTAGCTGAACCATGAATAAAAATAATATAAATACTAAAAGATTTTTATTACATATTCTTAGTAAAATGCGGTAACTTACAGAAAGGAATGATCTGAATAGAATGCAATAGAGCATTAGGTTCAAGGGGAGAGATACTTGAGCAAAACAGGACAGAACTGTTATATATTTAACAAATAAATTATGCATTATATATTTGTCAAATACTTCCTTGTGTGCTTTATGTGTCAGAAAAGTGTCAAGATACAACAATAAATGGAACTGATATTGTCTCTGCCTATGAAGGTAGACCTTTAAATAAATAAAATTACAAATAAAATAACAAAGTCATAAAAAACGGTACCACAAAGAAGAGTCAGATCATACAGGTTTCATATTATATGCTGGACATTTGGATGTTATTTTAAGTTTGCAGAAAGCCACTTGAGCATAATGTTATTTGATTTTAAATAATGGATGAAAATGATATGAATAAAAGTGATATGACAGTTATTATATTTTGAGAATTCTTTTCAACATGAAAAATAAACAAGAGATAAATACCAGCAAAACCAGAGAAAATTGGTAGGAAACAACAAATGAAAACAGTAGTATTATAGAATAAGATTATGGCAAGGAAGACAGAAATAAAAAGCAATTGAGTACATTTTTTGAGAGAAGTTGGGTAAGACATGCTGAAAGACTGGAATATGGCAAGTGACGAGTAGATTTCCAGCATAATGCCAAAAGAAGTGCTGCCTTTGCAGGGAGAGCAATTGATGATGGACTAAGAAAAAGACCTGAGGAAAATGATGAGATATTGGAGATAGACAAATAGAGGTATCAAGCTGGCAGTTTAATAGGAAAGGAGTTCATAGGACAGAAGACATAAATTAGAGGCAGACATTTATGACAATTATTTTTAATGAATAGAAATAATTGGAAAGGGACCAAGATCTCTCTGCCGATGGCTGGGACATTCCTTGAATTAGGCCTGAGCCTTGAGTATCTGTGATAGAATCCAGGTTTCAACATTCCATGTCCTCATTATGAAATGAGCTAATCATTATATGTACCTCCTGGTGGTGTGAAGATTTAGAGTTGTTTCATGCAAAATATTTACAACAGTATTTTGAAACCACAATTTATATGAAGCAGTAACTTGTTTGAAAAATTCAGTCAATTAACTGGCATTATTTCTATCTGGAAATTGAAGATAAGCGATCACAAAGGACATTGAACAGCCTGGAAACTGCTTCAAGGGTGACTGACATTGGAGAAAACATGGTATCAATTTCTACACTGGGGACCCAGATTGCAAAGATATTTTCAATGATTGCAAGTGGACAATTTTATCCTATTTGGATCTTGTGATGTGTACATACTGAAATTTTCAAGTGCAGAGGAAAGTCACTATTTATCCCACATTATTCAATCATCTGCTGTCTGCTAGCCACTTGATTTAGTCTGTAGGGATAAAGAGATTCAGAGGCCTCTACCTTGAGTGAACTTACCATCTAATGAGGCAAGCAAATCAGATATTGGTCCTCTGAGTCTTTTCAATGGCTGGATACAAATGAATATTGAGACTGTGCTAGGACTCTCTAATTTGGCTTTGTATAAAATGAAGGAATTCAAGAATAATAGAAGTAAACATGAGAAAAGCTAAAGAAAAGTAGAAGCCTTCAAAAGTCTATTGTAAAAATGGGGCAGCTCTTTTAACAAACAACTAATAAAAGCAAAACTCTAGTATGAAAAAAGAAATTTCCATATCCTGTGGTTACAAATTTTTATTTAAGATTTCACTCGACTATATATCCAATTGTAATGGCTTTAGTGTTGGTATTATATCCAATCCAATACCCCAAGGTGTTTTTCACACTATAAACCATTGTCCTGAATTATTAGAGTAAATTAGTTAGCAAAAAAAATGAGATATTAATTCCGTAACGGTCATATCATCTTGATTACAAGAAGCCAATAAAATAGAATTCTTGCCTCTAGTAGTTGAATGTCACAAAGGGAAAATGGACAGCTTTCCAATTCCTTCTGTAATGGAGTAAATTTTTGTTTTCAAATTATATTCCTCAGTGTTACTGGTGTTTGTTTCCTGAGAGCACTACAGTGGCATGGCCCTCACTGAGCTTACTTTATCTCAGAATGAAAACTATACAAGCAACCCTAAAGAAAAATTGCTATCTTTCCCAATCAGAAAGCAAAACCAGAATTTTCTTCTGGATCTTGATGAACATGAACTTCCTTTTCTTTCTGGAGGTTTGCAGATAAGGAAACCTGGGAGAGAGACTGGAAGGACCAATATTGCAGACTCTTGGGAATCTGGGACCAGAGGTACAGCTATTGGATTAACCATCCATTGCTCAAGTGTGAACCTTCTGCTTGTAGTTTCCTTGATCAAAGACAACTTTCTTATGCATATGACACTTTTTCATCTAAAATAAAGATTGAAGGGAAGTGTAAGTTTTTACTGTGCCTTAAAAGCATTTCATTAACATTCTCATTAAAATTGCTATTAACTACAGCCTTTTCATGACAGGCTCAGGTTTAAGTGTTCAAGAACATTATTTCTGAAATCTCCACAGCACTCTAATGTGCAACCAACGTAGCCTTCACTTTAGAGATCTAAAAACTGAGATGGAGTTTCATAAAGTCACACACAAGGATTTGAATCCAAAAAGTCCAGTATTAGCAGGGCACTATGCTTAACCAGTTCACCACATTGCTTTCTTGTATGCCATATAAGATTATCTCTCTCTCTGTACAATGTGTGGGTCTTCCACTACATTTACCTCTCTAAGCTGAAATAAAAATAGATAAATATCATCAAAAGTCCCCGAAGAATAACAGAAAATGCATAGCTATGACTATGACACATGGCTCTGCTGCAAATGCAAATGCAGGAGGCTTGTGAGAGGTTTTCCCAAGTCAGCAAACATTAAGTAAGATTATGAGTCTTGGTGGGGACTGACGTAGACAATATTTCTTGTGGTGCCAGAGTCAGATCACAAGGTCAATCATGGATCCACACATTTGCTGTCTGAACTAGGGTGGGTTCTTTTCCTCTCCATGCCTTGGCATCTCCATCTGCAAAGAAAAGAGTAACACCCATAGTGTTACTTATTTTTTTTGTCTTGCAATGGATTCAATGATTTAACTCTTACTGTATGTATGTGAACTCAGGACCTGAAAGTTGTCACTGTGCTTTTGAGCTCAAAGCTAGCACTCTATCACCTGAGCTACAGCTACACTTCTGATTTTGGTGGCTAATTTCCTGTCAGGGCTGACTTCAGATCATGATCTTCTGACTTCAGCCTCCTGAGTATCTAGGATTATAGGCACGAGCCACTGGTACCCAACATTAACTCATATTAATAAACAAAACTTTAAAAAAATGTGTATGACATTCAAGAAACCAATAACAGTATATTCACTATTATATTAGCTCAACAGGAGAAGAATATAATATTGATGCATTGCATTGCAGTGGTAGATACTGTCGTATCACAATCTAAGGTGTGCTCAGCTACTTATATCTAACCTACTGAGGAGGCATGAGTGTAGAAAAAGATAAAACTGATGGGGTTTAAACATGTGAAGAGCCTCTTTTGTGAAAACCTGGATAATTTTAAGAACAGAGACAGCCACCTGCCCTGAAAAACCGGACACATAATTATCAGCTTAGAATACAAGCCAATGGCACTGAAAGAAATCTTTGCTTTTCCTGGGAGGAAGCTAAGGCATAACCACAAATCAAGACTCACTCAGAAAACATGGATTCTGTCTCCCTAGTGTGACAAGGGCCAAGACCATCTTTCTATTTGTCAATCGTAAGTGAAGATCTTGAACTTTTCACTTACTACCTTTGGCTGAAATTCATCTGTAAGAGAAACAGGTGGGAATACATGATCTTTATACTCTTATCTATTGCTTTACAATATATTGCTCTGAAGATTTAAGATTTTTTGCTAAGACAGAGACTTATAGAACCATTTTTCTTTGCTTCTACATAGACTAATTCTTTTTCTCAAACATCTACTGTGTTTTATTTAAAAATCGACATAGACCTTTCCACTATCATGGAATATTTGCTCTCCTGAAAATAACCTTTATGTTCTTCAATAACACATAGTAAACATTAGTATTTGAGAGGAAGGAAAGGCTCACATCTGTGCAATTTTGTAACAAGTAACATAAGCAGTTCAAATTCTAGTTCAGAATAAAGGGTACATTTAGTCACTAATTTAAAATACTATTACAACTGGTATAAGACTACATTTAACTTAAGCTTGATTAAAGGAAAGTGTGTAGTGAATTTTCCCTAGAATGAGTAGTCAAACTAAAAGGAAGAAATGCCATGCCAGGGGAAGAAGCTATGCCCACCAAGAACTAAGAACCACTGGGTTGCTGGACTTGAAGACTGGTTGGTATATTTGATGATACAAATCATTTAAATTTTGCTGGGTAAAATGGTTCATGAGCCAACACAATTTCTGTATTATAATAACATAATTTTCCTATTTACTACGAGCTAATTTTCTTCAGAGAAACATACACACAGCAAAAAAAAAAAAAAAAACTTATCTGAGCAGTCCCATCTACCACAGCATATTAAGACTGAATTCACTCACTCATTCATTTGTTCATTCCATATATACTGTATACATTCAATTTGCAAAGTAGTGTGCTGAGGTTCAGGGAAATAAAAGCATAAATTCACATGACAATAAATTGTTATTTGTTCCACAGCTTGATGGCCATTTTTTTGTAATGAATTCACAGGTCAGCCACCAGAAAGACTGAGATCATTCTGAGTTGGGCAGAGGAGTGGTTATCTGGACTCTCCCTGCCACATATGTAATATTCTGAAGTGGGCTGAGGTATCTTTTTTCTCTTTTCTTGTTAAAGTCGTTCTCTCAGAAACTGATTTGTTTTGTGCTGTTTTCCATTCACATCACGATCCAATCAAACCACAGAATATAGGAAAGATCAAAGTAGTGCAGTCTAGCCATCTACAGTAATTCATAGAATATATGAGGCATTAAAATTTTCATTCCTCATTCTTATAAGAAAGACTATAAAGGTAACTGAAAATGATGCAGAATATGAATTCATTCCCCAGACAATGATTGTAGCAAGAATGGAGGAAGGTGTAAACTAACACACCCTTTTTGTGCCTGAATCATAAACCCTTTTTGAAAAACAGTTCTTGCCTATGTCATGTTCACACTTGTACATTTGTCCTTGATCCTTTCAGCTCTCTTACCTAAGTGGCATAAGAAAGAAAGAAAAAAAGCCCACAAAACTTTCCAAGTCTATGTTTCTTACACTTTTCTCCCAAGCAATCATCCAAGCATTCCCATAAACACAAGAAACATATCCAAAATTGTGGCAAAGAAATGCAGAAACAATTGGCTAAAAAAAATAAAGTTTAGCCAAACAGTAGACAGCATGGGTCAGATGCTACCTGCCAAGTTTCCTGGTGTACTGTTGGTGTTCTATTTCTTTCTGTTTATTAACCACTTTTATGACAGAGCATGCTTTTTATTCCACATTTTGTGGTTTGCACAGTTAAGTCTGTAATGAATGGGTAATAGCAAAAACAAAATCAAAATTTTACTCACTTTTTAATATTAACCCTAAAATGGGAACAAACATCATGAGAAGAAACATGCATGTGAAATTCCTTAGGCAAAGTGCTGATGGTAATGTGATCGAAAAGTCCTAGCATAAAGGATTTCAAAATGCCTTTCTTTTTTCTGTACTTTCCTATAGAGTACTTTGAGGGAAAAAAAAATATTTACAGCTAAATCTTACCAATTACCAAGAGATTTTCTCAAAGAAATGTTGCTGAATTTTGCATTTGAATGGAAAAGGATTAAAAGGAAGAGAGGCTGACCCCCTCCAAGCCACTATCTAAGTCTCACAGAGGACATGAGCCTCCCTTCTCTGCATGGCAAGTAGGGAAGAGAAAGGTCTTGGACCATAATGACATGGTGCCCTCAGACCTCCAGGATCTCATCACAAAGTTGGAGAACCTTAGTATTTTTGCTGTTGGCTTCGCTTCTAGTGGTTCCCACCTTCAACATCTACTTTTGTAAACTGTGGGCCTTTCCTGGTGCCCTAAGGAGAACCAAGTCCAGGGTTCATATCCCACGCCTTAACTGACCACAGGATAAATGTAGACCTATTTCCCTCTGCTCCCAATACATGGTTTCTTCATCTATCAAATTGGAGCAATAAAACTACCAGGATGGAATCTTTGGGGAATAAGTTCTGATAATCTGCACATAGTATCAGGCACAAATTAGTTTAGACTGTGACATTACTTGGTACTCAAACGTTGGCTTTCAGTCAACTATGGGGAGCCGGAACCCATAGTAGTTAATTTCTCTGTGGCTTATCGACAAATAGGAAATCTTAAAAACACCTGCCTCATAGGATTAGTTACAAGTGTTCTTTGTTTCTTTGTTACTTATAAAGTATTTTTGAAGCACATCTGTCACATAAAATTCGGTTTTATTTTATCTAATATTTTAAAACTCCTAACACATAGCTCTTACAAATAATGGTGGTGGGTATTAAGATAAATCAGGTTACAAGTTAGTAACTAAAGAAGAAAATTTCTTCAGTGTAGAGATCTGGTACAGAGAGAAGGGGAAAGCATGACATTTGTTTTGTTTGCTGTACTGGGCTTCAAACTCAGTGTCTCAAACTTGTTAGGTTCTTTACCACTTGAGCCATACTTTCATCCCCTTTTTGCTTTTGTTACTATTTTTCAGATAATGTAGCCATGGACTACACATACACACTACCACATCTGGCTTATTGATCAAGATGTGGTCTTGCTAACTCTTTGCCTAGATTGGCCTCTTAACTAAAATACATCTCTTTTTCTTACAAAGCTTAGGCCAGGAATATGCCATCATACCCAGTTCTTAACATGAAGCTTTGAAGCATTTTGTGTTACTCTTAGAGGAGATGACAATAATAAAGAAGATGAAAAATAAAATATAACTCTGGAAATTGATTTGATCACTGAAACTTAATGGAGGAGTTGAAAGAAAGCAGAGAAATTTCAGAGAAAGGTTATGCAAAAAGAAAAACATATATATCTCATAAAGTGGATGCTACAGATCAAACATTCAGAAAGATTTCAATTTAGTTTGCAAACATTTACAGAAAAATTACTCTGTACTCAATTACACCAGTACTGAACTGAGAGACAGGAATTCAAAACAATGGCATACCAAGAAGGTTGGGCAGTGATAGAGCTTTTCCCCAGCAAGGAAAAGTATGTTATTCCTGACATTGTTTAGAATCACCACTACATGATGAAAATAAAAAGCTGGCCAGCTTTCTGTCAGTTTTATTATTGTTTATAAATTCCATACAGATAATTCACACAGCATCCAATGTAGACTATGATCTCTGCTCCTCGCTCAGTTCTACACTGACATCAGGTGAGATATTTCTGACCCCAAAGCATGTGTGGTCTCTTAAGTAACCATTTAAATGAGGTAGTTATAAGCACTAATGAGGAAATGTGCCTTCTATCAATTATTGCAATGAATTCTAGTTAGCATCAGGACCTTAATGTTACAAATCAAAATTACTTCAAAATCACAAACAATTTACAGGCAAAATTGTAGCCTACCTACTTTCAAGCAAACCTCTCCAAAACCTGAAAAGTAAATGGTCAGGGTTAGCAAATAAAAATACATTTGACCAGTTGTATTAAGTAAGTTTTTATACCTGTGACAAAATACCTGAACAAAATGACTTGAGAGAAAAGTCTGGCTCATGGTGGCAGAGATTTGAATCTATGATTCTGTTGTTTCTAGGCCTGTGATTAGGCAGATTATCATGAGAAAGGAGAATGCAGTGGAAGAGTCTGTCTTCCTCATGGCACCCAGAAAGCAAACATCCAGGAAAGATAGGCAAGTGCCTGGTGGCTCCCACCTGAATTTCTAGCTACTCAGGAGGCTGAGATTTGATTATTGCAGTTTGAAGCCTACCTGAACAAGCAAAGTCTGTGAGACTCGTATCTCCAATTAACCACAAAAAGCAACAAGTTGAGCTTTGGCTCAAGTAGTAGAATGCTAGACTTGAGCAAAAGAGCTCAGGGACAATGTCCAGGCCCTGAGTTAAAGCCTCAGTGCTGACACATAACAAATAAAAATCAACAACAAAAAATCCAGATAATAAAAGTCCAGGGCTAAGATACACTCTTGAAAGATCTGCTTTCCATGACCCACTTCTTTCAACTAGGCCTCATCTCCTAACTCAACTATGATAAATCCACTGATAAAACTGGTGTGCTCATGAATCAATCTTCTCTCAATAGCAGCACCAGAGAAGCACCAAGCCTTGAACATGTGAGCTTTAGTGGAAGTATTTTATATCCAAACTCCATGATGAGTTAAATTTGAGTCTCAGATAAACAATGAAAATCATTTTAGTACAAACATATCTTAAATATTACAAACTTATACTAATATTATTTACTATTCATATAAACTTCAAATTTATTTGGGTTCTTATGCATTACATGGCAACTCTAGTGACAGGGCAAGAGCAATGGAATTATATTTGACTTAGTCTTTCCTGGGATTTGATTATGTGTCCTGTATAGGTTGAAGCACTGGAGAAGGGAAGATTCACTAGGAATCTACTCTATGTCTCTCATTTGTACAGATTCTCCCCCCAAACTCCCTGGGATCCATGTGCTCCTGTAATAACTTATATTAAGATATTTGTTGCAAAAAAGATATTTACGGCAGGTAATGCAAATCACAACTTCTTATTATTCTCATTTTTGTTGTGTATATTATTAGTCACATATGGTGACAGTGCAGTCTCTGCAACTCTTTCAGAAAAAGTAAGTCAAGGAGACTCTTAGTTTTCTTTTTGTTGAAGCACACATTCTGTGGATATTTCTTCAGTCACTTCCAAGCAATTACATTATTGTTATCCATCTGGATGCTGCTAACAATCCAGATGTGCATCGGTTCTGCTGAATGCATATTGCTTTTGCAACATCACAAAGTAGCAAAATCCTAAATTAATCCATTGTATATTGAGCACCATCAGTACACATATATGTGTTGTATATAGGTACATATTTATATGTGCATATATACACACATTTACATATATACACGTATGTATATAAATGCAGGACTGTAGTGAGCACTTTGGGGGATAAGTAAGAAGTTGAGAAATTAGGAGTTCTTTTACTGGACTAGAAATTCCTTACCCTTTGTTCTACAAAATATGCTTACAGGAGAAAGTTACCTGAAAGGTATCCATTCCTTACCCAATTAAGACTTCTTTTTTTTTTTATTGTGAAAATACCGTACAGAGGGGTTACAAGTATATGGGCAAGGTAATGAGTACATTTCTTATCAAGCATTGTTGCCTCCTCCTTTGTTTCCCCTTCCCATCCCTTCCCATCTCCACCCTCCCCCCACCAGCAAAGTTGTAAAGTTCATTTTTCGACATACTGTCTTGTACATCTCATTTTGCAATGGGTCCACCTGTATCCCTATTTCAACAATTTGTTTTTTCCCTTCCCTTCCACAAACTATACCAACATCAAATACAGTGAAAGCAAGGGTTATAACATGGGAGAAGGAAATACAAAGCAACAAAGAAATATCTTATAAATATGTTAGAAACAATAGCAAGAAAGAAAAACCATTTGAGTCCTTATCTTGGGGTTCGTTTCACCTAACATCAACTTATCTGACCGTTTCTGCTTGTCTCAGACATGTGCTAGTTATTGCAAATAAGGGAAACCATGGACCTATGTTTCTTTGGGCCTGGCTTACTTCACTTAATATACTTTTTTCCAAGTCTTTCCATTTCCTAACAAATGGGGCAATGTCCTTCTTTCTGGTAATTAAAACTTCTGACTACTGATTCTTCTTGTGAAAATCTTAGACAAATAAATGATTGGGGATGCAATTCCTTGGTTGAGAGTATATATGCTTCTGCTTTGAACCCATAAAATATGCAGTGATTCTTGACACAGCCTTTAATTTGTAAACAGAAATTAGTGTTCGCAAATCTCTGCCACAAGACAAGCTAGCTACTCCCTTAGTGAGACTCTTACTCCCTCTGTAATGGAATGCAGTGGGCTGCCCCTCAGTGAATACAGCCAGTAGATAAAAGAGCGAGAGAAAGTTTATTATTGAAGTGACGAAGCAAAGTACTAAGGAGAATTCTCAAAACAGGGTGTCCTCAGACAAAGAAAGCTAGAAGTTTTCTTGGGGAAACTTATACATACTCATATTCGAAGACTGGTCATGATGTACAGAGCTGAGCACATCCCTTAGCATGCTCAGTGAATGGATCTAGTATTATCGTGAGAAAAGTTGGCTCTCATTCATCAAAAAGAGTGTATCACATTGACTACAATTTTGGCTGGTTCCTCAAAAGTTTCTCTGGAGGGCTTTATTTGTATCAATTCAAACAACTTTCATGTTCCCCCTCCCTTCCCTAAATCAGATAAACATATATACAACATACAGGTTACCAAAATCAAATACAGTAACAACAAGGAATAAGCTATGGGGGGGGGGGAAGAAAAAAATGCCAGAAAAAAGAATAACTTCACATCATATACTAAAAACAACAACATTAAAGAAAAACCTCATTTCTATATCTTGGCGTTCATTTCGCTTAGCATCATCTTATATGGTCATATGAGCTATTGTGATCAACAAAATGGTTAAGACAAAGGACAAAGGGCAAACAAATGCAACAGCGATACGAAACAACATGTTGGAAATGAACTTTACAACTTGGGGGGGCTGGGGGATGCAAGGAAAGTGTGAGAAAAAATGAAGAGAATGTAGCAATGTTTGATAAGAAATGTACTCAGTACCTTACAGATATAACCATAACCCCTCTGTATATCACCTTGACAATAAAGTTAAATTTAAAAAAATAATAAAACAACTTTGAAGAAACTTTAAAGAAATAACTAAAGAATACCCTAAAATTATCTGCTAACATCTCCATGCTCTGTTTTTCCAGAGGATATTATTTAGAATTACACAAGCATTATATTTACACCAAAAATAAGGGCATATTATAATTTTAGGACATATCCTGACAGAATACAAGATAGATTTGAATCTCAATGAAATCCTAACCTTCTGTCAGCTATTCATTACAACGTACAAAAATAGTGAATACTGTAAACCAAGAAAAATGGACATGACAACATTCTAATAGCAAAACATTCTCAACATAAGCACTAACCGTATATGAAGAAATCTAAAATGTTCTTTCCACTTTGGCAACAAATGGTCATTATTTCTTAGAGTAGTAAGGAATCTCTTCTTGTGACCCACTAACATCTTAGTGTTATAGAATGATGACAGTATCAAATTCTATGTTTTATGTGATATATTTATCTCTGACTTGAATAAGCATAGGCTTGGAGACTCCACCCTTTTTTTCTTATTAAAATTTAGTTTCATTTATGCCATTTCTGATACTAGCCATCAAATTCCAATAGAATTCTGACCATTATTATTTCCATTTTAATGTGCAAACAAGTGACAGAACCATTCTTGGCTGCATTATCATCTTCTTAGTTTTAATTGTTGTTCCTTACAATACTGTGACTACCTAATTTATGGGCTTTAAAATACATTCCTATTTTCTATTTGAAAGCAGTTCCTTTTAGTTGAGAAAGAAAAGGCACTTGTATCATTCTTTTGAAACTGTACTTTATCATTTCAATGGTCATTGTACCTAACCCATTAGGTATTGGAATATGATATTGTATAATCATAAAAGAAACAGAATTTTAGGAAGCCACAGAGCTACATAAAAGTCAGTAAGTAGGGAAAATGTACAATCAAACATTAAAAAATATAGAAATTCTAACATAAAGGGCTCGATTTTTATATTTCAGATAGTATAGGAATATTTATTCAATATGAACCATTCTGTGATTCTAAATGGCCAAACATATATAGTTAATAATAATTATT
Organism: Dipodomys ordii; assembly: GCF_000151885.1. Taxonomy (NCBI): domain Eukaryota; kingdom Metazoa; phylum Chordata; class Mammalia; order Rodentia; family Heteromyidae; genus Dipodomys; species Dipodomys ordii. Next base: position 24,490,292 of record NW_012267225.1, read on the forward strand.
TGTGATTTTATAATAACCTGTCAAAACAGAGATGATAAATAGGTTTACATTGTAGGGCCAACTCTCATCATTTGGTAGAGTCTTCTTGAGAGATTGTCAGAAGGGTTCTTTGATCACATTTTTGGGGAGAAAGAATGCTATGCTCAGTTGTAAGTGTGCAAAGGGCTTTGAGGAGGAGAGGGAAAGGGAGATTTGCTCACCATGTGCTTCCCAAGACATAACTATATGCTACTTAGGAGCCATGACAGTTCATCCCTCTCTATCCTTAAATAAACTATACTCTTGTCCTCATTCTGCATTTCATTTTCTTGTTGTCATTTTCATTTTTATAGATATTATAGTATATTGAATGGAATATTTGTATTAATTTTCTTATGCCAAATGCCTAATAGATATTTGATGCATACAAGTTTATCTCTATAGGTAAAAATAGCTAATTAGACTGAAATATTTGCAAAAATATTTGAGGCATGTATGAAATTAATTTTTTTATAAATTTAATTTTATTTTATTTGTGAACATACTGTACAGAGGAGTTACAATTACATGGGCAGGATAATGCCTACATTTCTTACCAAGCATTGCAGCCTCCTCCTTTGTTTACCCTTCACATCCCTTCCCAGCCTCCCCCCCCCCCCCCAATCCCAATCCTTCTCCTTCCCCCCCCCTTCCCCCGCACCGACGTTGTAAAGCTCATTTTGGACATGACAACTTGTACTTCTCATTGTTGCAACAGGTCCACCTGAAATTAATTTTTTAAAGCACGATTCTTTTGTAATGCTAGGAACTAAATCTTTGCACAAGCAACCCTACCACTAAGTATATTCTCTGCCACGAAAGAGCAACTTTAAAATTCCATACCCTATAAGAAAACATGTTAAGTCTCCTCTGAAAGTACCTTCAGCATTTATAATCTTTTATCTGCTCCACTGAAAGAATATGAAAATAGAAAGTAAGTTATAGTAGAGTCGAGGAAGTAAAAAAATTACCAAAAAATAAAAATAAAAATTGGAAGGGGAGGTTGGCCTACCTAGAGAAACTTACCTAGCTGATAGCAATGTTAGGATTCAACCATACCATGCAGATTGGGAAGTAGATGTGGCTAGAATAAGACAGCAAATGCTTGGCAGCCTTCATTTTTCTAAGGTAAGAACTTCAAGGAGACTAAGATCATCCAAGAGGTGGGGATCTAAATTATTAGAAACTCTGTGTAAGGGTTCATTCCAGTCTTTTTAGATCAAAGCTGAGTTTAGACAAGAAGAAACCTTAAAGACCCTACCTGGAGTTTGGTCAAGAGAGACATTTTCAATAGATACACATAGAGATATAAATGTGTTACTATTACATACTGTCAAAAAATATCACTTATGGTATTAGAGACCACACATGACCACATATACACACATATACAAACTCATGTTCACACACACATACACACAAATATCCAAATTACACAATTGCCCAGGTTAAAAAAACCGAAAACTAATTCTCCAATAACATACTTAAGTTAGTAGTTATTTAGTTTAAAAAAACCCAAACATTTGAACCCACACCTGTCAGTCTCCAGTATTCAAAGCCTAAGTTACATATAAACAGTTCCTCATTCATGATACAAATGCCCAGGCAGGAATCCAGAACTTTGCATTCAGAAGAGTTAAGTCCCAAGAAGGGTGCTAGGTTAGTACAGCATGGTTCACAGGCACTATTGGGACTTATCCATGCTTGCTAGTGGTTTCCAGAAGATCTAGAATACTGCGACCACACTCTTATAACAATCAACACCACTTCCATTTCCAGGCTACCCTTTTAACCTCACTTTGGAGTAAAAGGCCACCTCTTTCCTGGGCTCTTTACTATCTAAATATCTGTTGCTCAAGATTTCTCTTCCATTAACTTGACCTCACAGTTGGTCCACTCATTTCTACCCTAAAAAGCATGTTTTTTTCCCTTTCTCTCCAAAACAAAACATTCTAGTTCAGTACAATTACCATTTTTCTTAGTTTATCATTTTCTTTTTTCTTTTCCTTTTTAGACATTTTTTGAGCATATAAATTATGCATAGTTACTTAAAAATTGTATAATCAACATTCTTCATGAATATTTATCTGAAGCTTTAATTTAGGTAGAATTACAGGGTGAAATATCACAAAATTCTTAAAGGCTTTTAAAACCTGATGCCAAATTCCTCTGTAGAATTGCTGGATTCATTACATTGCTATTGGCAATGCCTATGACCAGTGGTTTCATTGTATCCACATCTGCATCTATTATTCAATTTTAAAATATATTCTTTCTAAATTGATGAATAAAATACCATATCTTTCTTCTATTTGCATTAATTTGAATATTATGAAGTTGAACGTTTTGCATATATATTTTCATATTTATAGCTCTTATGTTGTAAATTGTTCATGATTCATCTAATTTTAAAATCAGGTTTGCAATTTGTCTTATTCATGAATCTTTACATTTAAAGCAATTAAAACCAAATGTAATTTATAAATTACATATTTAAGATAAATAAAATATGACACACAAATATATTAAGTATATAAATATAAGCTTTCTTACATAGAAAATATTACAAGTCAAAAGAGAATGCCTATAATCCAACTAACCTACCAGAACTTTCTAGTTTAGCAATCCAACACATGATAGATCAGATGTTTACCTTCGTAATCATGTGGCTTACTGGAGACCAATTTCACTGTCTGGCATTGGAAAGTTTTCCTGTGCCCCTATTGGAAAGAAGGTCAAAATTCAAAAATTTTTAATTTAATTTTATTGTCAAGGTGATATACAGAGAGATTACAGTTACATACGTAAGGCAGTACATTTCCTGTTGAATTTGTTACCTTCTCCCTCATTTTTCTCCCAATTACCCTCCCTCCCAATATCCCCTCCAGCCAGTTGTATAGTTCATTTTCAGCATATTGTCTTGTGAGTATCGCTGTTGCATTGGTTCACACTTTGTCCTTTGTCTCACAATTTTTTTTGTCAGTCATGGGGCTTGAACTCTGGGCCTGGGCACTGTCCTTCAGCTCTTCAGCTCAAGGCTAGCGCTCTACCTTTTAAGCCACAGCACCACTTCCGAGTGCTTTATTGGAGATAAGAGTCTCATGAACTTTCCTCTCTGGGCTGGCTTTGAATGGCAATCCTCGGATCTCAGCCTCCTGAGTATCTAGGATTTCAGGCGTGAGCCAACGGTGTCCGGCTCACCATTTTGTGGTTCCCCTTCCTTTGCCTAATTCAGATAAATGTATATTCAATACCCAGGGTACCAAAATAAAATACAGTGATAACAGGAGATAAACCATAGGAAAAAATACACAAAAGAAAAAAGAAAATCACATAAGACATTAAAAACAACAACAAAGACAAACTTCTGGTTTCCATGTCTTGGAGCTCATTTTGTTTAGCATCATCTAATATAGTCATATGTACATAGCTATTGAGCTATTCTGCTCATTTGCTAGGACTATCCTAGATATATACTAATTATTACAAATGATGAAACCATGGAGCCTATGTTTCTTTGGGTCTGGCTTACTTCACTTAATATGATTTTTGCCAAGATTTTTCATTTCCTTACATGAGGTGGTGTTATTCTTTCTGATGGAAGTATTTTCTTTATCCATTCATCTATTGAGGGGCATATGGGTTGGTTCCATATCTTAGCTATGGTAAATAATGCTGCCATAAGCATAGTTGTGCTGGTAGCTTTAGTATGGCCTTGTTTGTGGTCATTTGGGTAAATGCTCAGATTTTGAAGTACAGTTTCTATTGAATATACATCACTTTTGCAGCATCCTAAACTAGAAGACTCAAACTGAACCATGTAAGATGCAGACCAGGTATATTTGGTTGGTGAAGGGACAGCTAGTGACTGAGAAGAACATTGAATCAGGGAAGGGAAGACAGCCAATTGCAGGGCCTTGTTAAATGGCTTCATTGAGGGCAACTGGGACAAACTTCTTTGCGGAAACTCTAGAAAGGTTGGTATCTCTCTGGGGCAAAAAGACTCAGGGTAGAGACCAGCTCCAGTTAGTCTCTAGTTGAGGGTTCCTGGATGGGAGTACACATCATCACTTTTTGGCATCTCAAGCGAGAGTAAAGTGACTTATGATGCAAGAGATGCATGAAAACACAATTGAAATTAGGTCCAAATGTATTCATATGTTCAGCCCAAGAAACAGGAGCAAGCATCAATATGTGCCTGCTCTTGCTTGTTTTCCAGTGTGCTTCTTGTGTGTTGTTTCTATCATGTTGGAGGAATACAGGGGTACAGCATAAAACATTCCATTTAAGTGCTTTAAATGTATTTTCCCCCTTGTTCAATCATTTGCTACTCCCTATCTAAAATAACATATATACATATATATATATATATATATATATATATATATATATATATATATTGGGGGGGAATTCATTATGTCAAGTCATATGTGTAATCCTAGCTACTCAGGAGGCTGAGATAAGAGAAATGCTTCAAGATTCAAAGCCAGCCTAGGAAGACAAATCTCTGAGACTCTTGTCTCTTACCAACCAGCAAAAACCAAGAAGTGTATGTGTTGTTCAAGTGGTAGACAGATGACCTTGAGCAAAAAAGCCAAGCAAAAATAGAAACCCTGAGTTCAAACCTTAATATCAGCATGTGCGCATGTGCGTGCGCATGCACACGTGCGCGCACGCGCACACACATACACACACACACAACTCTCTAAGGAAATTACTCTTATTACCAAATTCTAACCAGGAATACTGAGTCTTTGAGAGTGAATAAGCTTTAAAATACCATTGGATCCAACAATATACTCTTCAACCCATGCTTAACCAATATTTGAGACTTATTTGCTGACATAAAGGGTGTTTTTCAGTATCTGGCTCAAATACTATGAAATGATAACATTAATAAAACTTTTGATCATACACCTGACATATATATATATAAATACAAACATGCATATATTCATATATGTTTATATACATGTATGTATACACATAAGGTATGTATACATATATGCATATGTGTATATGTGCACATATATGTATATGTCCATGCTTGTATAAACATATCCACATATGTATTAACACAAATATATATATATGCACACATGAATAACATGTATATGCACACACATAATATAACTAGGTAGACTCTATGCTTTTCCAACTATTCAATGTCTCTTTTTATCGTTTCCCTTTAATCTCTAGTACACTGAGTGCCTGTCAATCTCTTCCTTCCCTATGGTTTTATGAGAATGACAATATCCTAACTGAGAAACCAAAGGTATAGATATCATATATCTATAGATATAGATATAGATATAGATATATGATATCAAGGAGGAATGGCGTGGAACATTTGTGCATGCATGGGCACGAAGAAGCCGCTGGAATGCTGGAGTGCTATCCCAACTTTGGAAGGTGTGAGTATATTCTACTTTCTTTGCTGAGGGAATGGTGCTCAATTTTGGGTGCCATCACATATTTTGTTATCTTATCCCACCCACATCACAGACTGTTGTAGCAGTTTTATATGTTAATATTGTGAATTATCAGTTTTCTAAAATTTTTGTCGGTCATAGGGTCTGAACTCTGGGCCTGGGTGCTGTCCCTCAGTTCATCAGTTCAAGGCTAGCATTCTACCACTTAAGCCACAGCACCACTTCTGGCTTTTTCTTTTCCTGCTTATGTGGTGCTAAGGAATCAAACCCAAGGCATCCTGCATACAAGGCAAGTACTCTATCACTGAGCCACCTTCCCAGACCATGAGATATCAGTTTTCTATATTGCCATTTCCTGATGAGTATTTTCCTGGGGAACTGAGAGAGTATGTAACAGCTGTAAGGTGAGGCTTGAGAGAAGATCTTTTTATTTATTTATTTTTATTGTGAGAATACTGTACAGAGGAGTTACAATTACATGGGCAAGATAACAAGTACATTTCTTATCAAGCATTGTTGCCTCTTCTTTGTTTCCTCTTCTCATCCCTTCCCTTACTCTCCCCACCACTCCCCACCTGGTCCTCCCCCCACCAAAGTTGTAAAGTTCGTTTTTCAACATAATGACTTGTACATCTCATTGTTGCAATCAGTCCACCTGTATCCCTAGTTAAACGATTTGTTTTTCCCCACCCCCTCCACAAATTATACCGACCTCAAATACAGTGAAAGCAGGGGTTATACTGTGAGGGAGGGACATACAAAGCAACATAAAAATCATCTTATAAATACGTTAGAAAAAATTGCATGAAAGAAAAAAAACATTTGAATACTTATCTTGGGGTTCATCCCCCTAACATCAACTTATCTGACCTTTTCTACTTGACTCAGACATATACTAGTTATTGCAAATAAGAGAAACCATGGGACCCATGTTTCTTTGGGCCTGGCTTACTTCACTTAATATAATTTTTTCCAAGTCTTTCCATTTCCTAACAAATGGGGCAATGTCATTCTTTCTGATGGAGGCATAGAATTCCATTGTGTATATATACCATTTTCTTGATCCATTCATCTACTGAGGGGCATCTGGGTTGGTTCCATATCTTAGCTATGGTAAATAATGCTGCGATAAACATAGCCGTGCTGGTAGCTTTAGTATGGCCTTGTTTGTGATCATTTGGGTAAATGCCAAAAGGTTGGATTTGGAGTCTTTTGAAGAACCTCCATACTGCTTTCCAAAGTGGTTGAACAAGTTTACACTCCCACCAACAATGCAGTAAGGTTCCCTTCTGGTCACATCCCCTCCAGCATCTGTTGTTATTAGAGTTATTATTGATTATAGCTATTCTAACTAGGGTGAGGTGGTATCTCAATGTTGTTTTGATTTGCATTTCTTTTATGGCTAGGGAAATTGAGCATTTCTTCATGTGTCTATTGGCCATCCTTCTTTCTTCTTCAGAGAAGTTTCTCTTTAAGTCTTTAGCCCACTTGTTTATTGGACAGTTGTTTCTTTGAGGATTTGTTGTTGAGGGATTTAATTTTTTGAGTTCCAAGTATATTTTAGATGTGAGACCCTTGTCTGTTGTATGGCTAGTGAAGATCTTCTTCCAATCTGTGGGCTTTTTATTGATCTTGCTAGCTATGTCCTTTGCCATGCAGAAGCTCTGCAATTTCATGCAATCCCTTTGTCCAACCTTTCTTTGATTTGTTGTGTTTATGGGTCTCTATTAAGAAAATTTCAGCTTGTGCCAAGCAGACCTAGGGTTTCTCCTATTCCATCCTGTAATGTTTCAGAATGTATGCTTTGACTCCAAGTTCTTTGATCCATTTGGAGTTGTTTCTGGTGCAGGGTGATATATAAAGATCTAGCTTTAGTTTTCTACAAGTAGTTAACCAATTTTTCTAGCACCATTTACTGAAGAGGTTTTTAGTTATTCCTATTCTGGAGTTCAAGATATTTGATTGCAACTAAAGAATTATTGTTGCCAATTATTATAAACTCAACAATTAACTCAAAATTTAAATTCCTATTCATTTACTTAGGAATATACCTGATTTTGTGGTTGTTTTATGAGACAGGGGTTGTTTTTTCCTTAATTTTGAGTTTGAAGAATTGTTTTGCTTCAAGTGGTCACTATCCCCTGAATATGAACCACCTTTAAAATCTTTGTGATGGGTACAAACAAATTGCATATCAATAAAATTTATATGTGAAAATATAAATTTTTAATTAAAAAATAAAATTAATATATAAAGAGAAATTAAGATATGACCCCATTTGGGGGTTTGGGGTTTTTTTTAGATAGTCTCACTCAAACTCAGGATTCTCCTGCCTTAGTGCCCTGAGTACTAGAATTCCAAGCTTGTGTTACCATGCTCAGCCTACTTGATCCAATCTTAATTTATAAATTTACTTAGAAATACTTTAATGGCTTTATACTATAGTGTAATAGTCCATACTAGATACTTTCATTAATGTGACATTTAAAAGAATTTTCATGCAGAAATGATTTTCCAGTTCTCTGGCTCATTTTACCCATTGAGTTTTTATTGAATTATTGTCATCTGATTTTTTACATATCCCTATAAATCATTGACATCTCACCAATGTATTATAAAGTAAATTATCAAAAAATGTGGACTCACATTTAGTCATTTTGTAATTAGAGATACATTTGCATACTTTTTAAACTTTAATAAGATGGCATAGTAACTGAATTCATACCCAACATCCTTTCTTACCTAAATTAAACCCTTATTGGAGACATTTATCCAAACTGTAACTGTTTTCTTTAATGAACTACCAATTCATTTCCCCACACAGCATGCTCTAATTTGTGCTTGTAGTGCTATCTAGAAGCATATGGAGACCAACCGTGGTTATGTTTTGGGATCTTCTGTACAAAAACATGGTAATTGCTTTTGCTATGTTGATTGCTCTCTAAGACAGTTTCAAACCTTTCCCACTTTTCCTTTCTTCACAAGGTTTTTAATTTTAAGTCCCATTCTGCTTTTTCAGATGAGGATAGGGCTAGTTGATTTGTCCTGAGCATCTATGATCTTTAGGAGAGATCAATCCTTACCCACAATTGACAAATTGTTCCCAGATAACAAATATCATCAGTCCTGTTATTTCAATAATGTCATAAATACAAAAGCAGCACTAGAAACATAAAAGGTAGAGTCTTTTACAACATAAAAGAGAAAGCAAGATTGGCATATTCTTTGCTTATAGTTTCTTTGGATGGGGGGAGTAGAGGTATAGTGACAAAAGATACGATAATACAAGCATCTTCCTGATTGATTAAAGTCATGAAGTGTATTCTTTGGTTCATAAATAATGCTCTATTACTTTTCCTCAAAGACAAGCAAACCTTGACAGACTGACCTTTTCTAGGGCAGGAGTTTGTTTCAGTGCCATAAATTATACTGTAAAACAAGTAGAAGTATGTGACAAAATAAGATTAAAGATTTCTACACACAAAAGATTGTTGTTTTATTAATGGATTCCTGTCAATGGCATAAAAAGAAGTCTTATAATAGATCTTGAGATCCCATCAAGCTGAAAATTAGGAGGATATTTTCTAACAGGTAGGTAAATGTGTCAAAATAACAATATACTGATTTGTTGGTTTGTTTTTATTTTTTACTTCTCCCAAATTATATTTGTTTCTAAGACAAATGGAATTAGTGTCAGAGAATCTTGTCCCAACCACAATTATGTGCTCATGGAGCCTGGCTTTGATGTGCAGTTGGCTGGCTCTGGTGTTGAGATGCAGGTGTCGTGAGATTAGAGGGAAACACTTTGCTGAACAGCAGCTGGGCATGCTATCTCCATCAGTGTATTGTGTATCACCAAAAAGGAAAAAACATATGGTAATTTTCGAGCCATTAATTTATCTGGTGAACATTCAATCTGACAGAACCATCCAAGTCACTTTGCAGAAAGGAAAAATGATCACATAGTGATAAATTGTAAGACTGGTTCTTCTGGATTGCGGTGCCTTTGTCTCCCACTTTATTGATTAGAAAAAAACAACTTGAAATGATAGAAACAACAACATTGAGAATGAAATGCATAATAAAAGTTCACTCAAATGAGAGTTCCTGAGATTACAAAACTACATTATATGTGTGTGAAGATACCACATGGAAACTTAAAAACTATTTGAAAAAAGAAATTAAGGGGAGAAGTCAGTTAAGAATAATAAAGATGGGATGAATTTTATCAAAGTTATCATATGCATGTAAATAAATATCAAAAAGAAATTCCTTTGTATAATAAATTTATGCTAATAAATATTTTACAACAGTTCATGAGATCATGAGAATTCAAGAGCTTTATGAATCTCTGCATCTTTTACAAATACATATATTATTCCTTTTAATGCTATTATGACTACACATTTGTTATATAATTATCCTTGTCTGGTTTTTCTTTAGAATTAACATTATATAGTTGAAACATTTCTCCATATGCTTAGTGAAAAATTTATTATTATCTTAAATAAATAAACACACAAACCAATCCAAGTATAGAGATCACAGTGCCAAAATAGAATGAGAAAATAAAATTTTAAAAAATCTACGAATTATAAGAAAAATCTATTTTGAATAAGTTTCAATATTAACATCCATTCAAGACATATTATGGTCTTTTATCAGGTGGCATTCGTAGACACACAATGAAGCAAAGTAGAAACAGAAACTGAAGTCATCCTATAGGATTTAATTAAAGCTTGCAATACCATCTCTGGAATTTGATCTAGCATGGTTTGCTTAAATAATAACAATGTTCCTTGTTAGATAGAGCATATGCTCAGCATGGCATGTTGCTATAAATCATCCTTTGTCAGAAAGAAGAATAGATACACTGGCTGTGAACTGATTTGCCATTCTTTATAACTAGAAACAGGGTATCAGTGTTACCTTCATTGTAGTAAGAACAGAAATGTATTCCTTAATCCACACACAGGGATGTCAGAAGCTAAATGATAAAACACTAAAATTAATGTCGCAATGAACATTCATCTACTTCCCAAACTAACAATATTCTCCTTAGGGCAGGAACAAGAGGAGTTAGTAGATACTTCACAAGTGTTTTTATTGTGTAGATCAGAAAGCTTTTTGAAAAATTTGCATAGGATCTACTATTCCTTAGAGTAATTTTTTCTGTTCATTTAGCTTGTGCATTATTTGAAGAGTGAGCCAACTATTCAATTTTACATTGATCTTAAAAATACATTAAAGCAACCAGTTTTAACAATACATCCTGATATCCCTCTTTTAGACAGAAAAAAGAGCTATGAGTCTGTTTGAATAGGGAGTTTGGGAGTTTCAAGATGATACTGTACCCATTGCTTCTGACTTCCAAAGGGTTTATTTAGCCAGGCTGCCTGGGCCTGCAAGAGGCAAAACAGAAGCTACCAAAATGTGTCAAGAATTATTGAAGGCCCATACAGTCCTAGAAAGATACAGAAAGATGGTGATTACAGATGCAGATGTCAAGGTTTTGGACATCATCTAATTGTAGAAATCTTTGTATCCAGTATGATTTATATTGAATGTAAAAAAGAAAAGAAAAGAAAAAACTTCTGTAATAGTTGCTCATTTGACCTTTCTTTTTTCTTTACCATTAAAAAATAATCTGTTTCCACGATCTTTTTCCTGCCACAAAGTGTGGAAGTTATATACTGATCTTTAATCTAATGAAAATTCTTTATGTGCTGTCATCCACTGGGGCTCCCAGCCCTTGTGATTCTTCTGGGCCAACAGAACCCTCCATTAAGACATTCTGTTTCTGTCTAGAGAAGCTAATCCCTTTTGCAACTCTAAACTCACTTGTAAATGGAAAATTCTTCCTGCCTTTAAATTCTTTGCTTTTAAATGCCAAATTTGGGAAGACTATGCCTAAATTTTTAATCTTGCAGAGATAAAAAAAATCCTAAAGTCCAAAACACTTTTTAGTGCAATTCTACACAAATGTTAACTCATGAGTATCTAACTCGTAGTATCTGCAATCATGCAGCAGAATCCTCTTGAGTTTCATGTAACAACATTCTAATAGCAATGCTTACACAGTGCTTCACACTAAGAGTTTTTTGTTTTTGCTTTGTTTGTTGTTTTTAGATCTGGGACAGGATCTCACTATGTTCCAGGCTGGCCTGGATTTTTACATGTAGCCTATGTTCTTTTCAACCTCATGATCTCAGTGTATGTGTCTCCGAAGTACTTGCATCATCATGCCAGGTTTCCTATTATGCTTGAAAGATGTGACAAGTTATATATAAACCATTTATTTCTACTTTTAATTTTATATGCATCTGTATGATTATATTCAGAGCTACCTCAACTTTGTTTAAAGGCTAAATGCATGTATTAAAGATATAAATATTAAATTAATCTAAACTAAATTCAGATGAAAACTAGTCCCTTAAACATAACATTCCCCAGTATTCTGAGAAAAATAGGGAAGTTTCCACACCTACAAGGGTGTACTTCTACAAAGAAGCTCAAACCAGAGATACTATGTGGCATTGCCAAGTTTATTTCTAATAAATATGTCTTAATTTCTCTACAGTAGAGACTTTAGCTCAATATATAAGTATTTCAAAGACTCAACAACCAAAACTTTAAACATGGTAAAAGAAAACACTTCTAAATAGTTTGAATAAAGCAAAATAATTTGATTAGTGATGGACCAAATCCTTTTAAGTAAGAAACACACTTCAATATTGTAAACTTACCAGTTATTTTTATCATTGTAAAAATTTGACCATAACCAAGGAAATTAAAACAGAAATTGCAAATTAAAGTGTAATATCATGAAAACAAAGTTTTTCCATATATTGAAAATATCTCAAATTAAGTAAATCTATAAGCCAATAGGAAAAGAATCAAAGAATATGAATGTACAAATCACAGGATAATACATCAAAGAAAATAAAAGGACTAACTCACTGATAGTTACAGGGATATCCATGTGCACTAAATTTGTCAGTATAAGCCAGATTCTTGTGGCTCATACTTTTGTAGCTATTAGGGAGGATGAGGTTGGAAGAACTGCAGTTAGAGACCAGCTTTGGCAGAAAAGTTTATATATCACCCCTTTTCTTTTCTTTGGAAAGCTGTATGATATGACATACACCTGCTATCCTGGCTACTGTGGAAACCTTAAATAGATGGATCACAGCCTAAGCATACACCCAGGCAGGAAGCCAGAACTTACCTAAAAAACAGCAACACAAAAAGTGCTGGAAGTGTGGCTTAATGGTAGACTACCTGCCTAGTGAGCACTAGGACCTGACTTCATAGCCCAGTACCATAACAAATATAAGTATATAGAAGAATATTAACTGATATGAAGTTTAAGCAAACCATTAATCAAATGTATAGTTACAATTGCATTGTTTTGAACCACTGGCTCTGTTGAGCTAAGACATGTACAAGTGAGAAGAAGGCAGACTAATAGAGAGGAGTAAAAAAAAATGGTGAATACAGAAACTAAAACAATAAAACCTGAAATTGTTTGAGGAAAGGACAAAATTACTGTAGAGTGACAAGAGGAGAGTCTGGGTGAGAGACAGTATGTACACACAGAGTCGCCACAATGAAATCCTCCGTGCACAATTAACATATGGCAATGAAAATTAAAAACCAGGAGTCTGCCCCTTTAAGAAATTACCAAATTTAGGATGACATCTTTGACTTTAATGAGATGCAAATATTTTCTAAGTGTAAAGATTTTTCACATGAAAAGATTTGCAAGAGATTATGCTTAAAAATAGCTCATGCTGACATTTAAAATATTATGCTGGTAGTCTTCAGATCTTCATGATTTTCTTCTAGATCATGAATTGGATATGTTTACATTCATTTGTAATTTGAGCCCTTTGGAATTCCTAATAAGAAAATTGAGCACTATTGACTGACATGTTTCATATGCCAAGGGTCTCTTCCATTCATATCATTGCCAGTTTAGTCTAGTGAGTTTGATTTGGGATTTCCAAACTCTATAGCTGTCAGATTTCTTGTTTTTTAGTGATACTGAAGATTGAACCCAGGGCTGCTAGCATACCACCACGTATGCCATGTTACAGCCAAAAATTGTGTTGTTTAAAAGCACTAAATTAGTGATATCTTGTGACCGCACCAATAAGATTTTAATACACTTTTGGGGTATATATAAACTTTACAATCATTGAGTTTTGCTGCTAGGTAAAAGTTAAACATTGGCTGTGATTGTTTTGCATATTTTTAGGGAATAGTTCAAGATTCAGTGATTGGAAAAGGTGGATATGTATAAGTAAGTGGTTTGATTAGTAATCACTATCTTCATAAAGACAATCAGCAGGTGTGTAAAAGGTAGCATTGCCCATCTTTGGAGACTGTTGAATGACAACAGAGCTCTAGAAAGCATCTTTCAGCAATACCAAACGATGTGAAAATGGCTTGCTTTACCACAAAAATGAACTTGTCATTGTGGTAGCACATTTTAAATTGTAAAGGACTGGTAAATGTTAGCTATCTTCTGGAAGCTTATATATAATCTCTTTGAGAGAGAACTAGAACTGAATAATAGAAAAAAATCTGAATGTAAGTCATAGTGATACACAAAAAGTAGTAATCAAGTTAACACACTACATATGGTGATGACAAATATTCACAGTAAGCATTTTAAACTACTTGTGGGATTAACTAATATTTACTTCAGTAACCATGAAAATAACAAATGTCACCAAAACAACTATGTGTGTCACATTTACCCTCTGGATGCAACTCCAGCTCCTGAGAGAAGACAATCAGAAGTTTGGAGCCAATCTAGTCAAACTCACTGTCATTTTACAAATATTTCTCCTACTTACTAATTGACATTTCCTAAACTTAATAACTGATATTTGTGGTATTGAATTCTGTTCTGTGTGGTGATTGAAAAGGTTGTCTCCAGCAAAGTCATTCATCTTCAACCAAGTTAACAGGAATATTTGTTCTAAGTAAAAAGGATCTAATTTTCTTTTTATCATCAAAGAGAATATTATGCATGCATATTTCCCTGATTATACTTTTGATTTTGTTGAGGTGGGAACAATTAGATTAGTTGAAATCACTTTAAAATGATGCCTAAAACAACTAGAATCTACACAGGTATTGGATATTTTACTTGATTCCCTCTGTGGCAAAATATCTTTCTAAGAACAAGGAAGTCATGCCGCCCACCAGGGGGATTTTCACTCATTTTTGTTGATCCCCTGTTGTAGCCACATGGCCTCATTTCCAAGTTGCTTTAGCTAACTTTGTTATGCTAAATAGCCTAAGCAATTATGAATTAAGTAGCAATTATGAATTAAGTAGATGACTGCCTGCACACACAGAAAACTCAATTTCTGACTTCCATAAGAAACGTCTTAATTTAGGAATTAACAGTGTAAGTTGAAAAATCTAACTCCTAAAAGTCAGTCTTTGAAGTTTTTAATTCCCTTGATTCTATGAATTCATGAATTCTGTGGGTTCATGTCATATATATAAATATATAAATAATATGTATATAATATATATAAAATGTATGTTATATATATAAAAACAGAAGGTGAAAGTAGACTTCTACTTATTCTTTATTTTAAAGCAGAGATTGAAAATTCTGGTATGTGGGCTATATAATGCCTGAGAAATAGTTAAGTCTGGTCCTACTAAGACAACCATAGATAGGATTTAAAAAATCAGTAAATCTAAAAGCCTTTTTCATAGCAGCATAAATTAATATGAAGTCAATGATAATAGTACTGTGACTTTTGAGGGACAAGCAAGGAACATCTATTACGCGATAGATAGGACACATGAATCTATGATGGCATAGATACATTTGCTCCCTGAATGCTGCCCAAAGCACATCTGCCTGAATTGTGATGTCACAGAAGACAGTCCATGCCAGGCAGTCTGGGGGAGTGTATGTGTTGGGAATGTATTAACATACTGTAGCGACACAACCGTACTCTAGTGATGATGAAACAAGAAACAATACAATGACCTATCGCAATGTTAATGGCCCAGCCTCCATGATTGAAGGTGACATTGACATCTTTCTTAACATAGAGGATCACTGCAATACAACTATTTCCATGCTCAACAATCCTCACAGAAAAAGAATCTTGGGTCAAGATTAAGATTACATTACATTGTGTCACTGCATCACACATCAGGAAAAGTCTATACATTGTCATTGTGCCTTAACAATGTGAGGTCAACAGTAAGTCATGTTATACCTAAATGTTGTCCAAAACATATTTAACAGACACTACTTTAAGAACTATGGGATGATCTTGGTTCTGAGTATGGTAATGGTGTTTACCACTGTGAAGTTTGGTGGTTTAGTTCCAGGAACATATGCATGAAGCTTAATAAACTGTGTGATTTCTTTTTCTCTGAAAATAAATGTATTCACAGTGTTAGAAGGAACAACATTTTAGGCACAGGGTCTGCACCCCAGACTGGCCAGCACAGATTTGGAAAGGCAGTTATAAAAGGCGACATCATCAATGCCAGCCTATATTACAGACCTCACCAAAAAGAAGCAGTTCTAGCCATCACATTAGAGATGAGTAAATGTTTGACCAAATACAGCAGGTTAAATTTAAGTTGATGATTTCATATGTTCTACAAATGTTACATTTGTTCCTTCTTTGTCCCACCTTTTCTGTGACCCTATTGACTCCCCCCAAAGACAAACAAACAAGACAAAAGGAAAAGACAACAAAAACAGTAACTACTACAAAAACAAAAACCATTTCTTTACCACAGCCAAGATATGGAATCAACCCAGATGCCTGTTGGTGGCTGAATGGATCAAGAAAATGTGGGATATATACCACATTGTATGCTTCCATCAGAAAGAATGACATGGCCCCATTTACAAGGAAATGGACAGACTTGGAAAAATGGTATTGTGAAGTAAGCAAGACCCAAAGAAACATAGGTTGCATGTTTTCCCTCATTTCTGGTAACTAGAAGGTGCCAATAAATCGACGAGTAAACACACTAGATGGTAAAAACAAATACACTGGGGTGTGATGAATTAAACAGGTCTCTAGATTTTCACACAGTGAGACCAAAGGAGGATATTCATAGGGGCAGATCACAAAGCCTCAATAGCTATGTGCATATGATTATATAAAGTAATATTTTTTAAAAAGGTACTCCAAAAAAATGGAAGTTCTTAATGGGAAGATGTCATTAAAAAAAAACACCATATCGCAGGTTACTGACTGAGAAGTTCATATAGCCAAATTAAAAACCATTTTATCTTTCATAAAAGTTAGACTAACTTACTGATAACCACCTAGTCTTCAATAAGGGAGCTAAAAAAATAGAATGGAAGAAAGACAGCCTCTTCATGAAATGATGCTGGCAAAATCGGTTAAACACCTATAGAAAACTAAAGCTAGATCCCCATATATCACCCTGCACCAGAATCAAATCTAAATGGATCAAAGACCTCGAAGTCAAAGTAGACACCCTGAAAACATTACAGGAAGGAATAGGAGAAACTCTAGGGTTCCTTGGCACAGGCCAAAATTTTCTTAATAAAGACCCAGAAACACAACAAATCAAAGAAAGTTTGGACAATTGGGATTGCATGAAGCTGCAGAGTTTCTGCAAAGGAAAGGACATAGCTAGCAAGAATAATAGAAAACCCACGAATTGGGAGAAGATCTTCACTAGCCATACAACAGACAAGGGTCTCATATCTAAAATATACTTAGAACTCAAAAAAACTAAATCCCCCAACAACAAATCCTCAAAGAAATAACCACCCCATCAACAAGTGGACTAAAGACTTAAAGAGAAACTTCTCTGAAGAAGAAATAAGAATGGCCAATAGACACATGAAGAAATGCTCAACTTCTCTAGCCATAAAAGAAATGCAAATCAAAACAACATTGAGATTCCACCTCACCACAGTTAGAATGGCTATATTCAAGGAATCTAATAACAACAGATCATGGAAAGGATGTGGCCAGAAGGGAACCCTACTGCATTGTTGGTGGGAGTGTAAACTTGTTCAACCACTTTGGAAAGCAGTATGGAGGTTCCTCAAGCAGCATAGAGCTCCCCTATGACCCAGCAATCCCACTTTTGGGCATTTACCCAAATGATCACAAACAAGGCCATACTAAAGCCACCAGCACAACCATGTTTATTGCAGCATTATTTACCATAGCTAACATATGGAACCAACCCAGATGCCCCTCAGTAGATGAATGGATGAAGAAAATGTGAAATATATAGGCATAGATATAGATAGATATAGTGGAATTCTATGTCTTCATCAGAAAGACTGACATCACCCCATTTGTTAGAAAATGGAAAGACATGGAAAAAATTATATTAAGTGAAGTAAGCCAATGAAACATAGGTCCCATGGTTTCCCTTATTTGCAATAACTAGTATAAGTCTAGTACAAGCGAAAAAAGTCAAAAGCTATGTACATATGACCATATAAGATGATAAATGAAATGATCCCCAAGATAGGAACACACTTGTTTTTTTCTTTCTTGCTATTGTTTTTAATGTATCTAAAATATACTATGTGATTTTTTTGTTTCTTTTGTATGTTCTTTCCCCATGGTATAACCCCTGTTTTCACTGTATTTAACTTTGGTGCCCTGCATCTTGTATATACATTTTTCTAATTTGGGGAGGGGAAGGGAAATAACAAAATGCTGAAACAAGGATACAGGATGACCCATTGTAACAATGAGATGTACAAGGCACTATGTTGAAAACGAACCTTACAGCTTGGGGGGTGGGGGTTGGGGAGGTGGGTAGCAAAGGGATGATAGGGGAAAAAACAAAGGAGGAGGTAACAATGCTGGAAACTATATATCTAGAGAGTATTTTGTAATGAATTAGAACTAATTTCTATAACTAATTAGAATTAACTTTTACTATTAGAAATAATTGGTATTTTTGTAATTTAAAAATTTAGGGTAAAATTATTGACAGCAATTTTATGCCCTTGTGACACTGAATATTGATTGAACATATGACAATGACTGAATCCACAATAAAATTATTATTTCTTTAAAATCAGATAGAATTAATCTGAAGAATTCATCTATTATACAATTGAGACATAAATTAATATCAAGGCATAAATTATTAATTCCAAATTTCCCAAATGAAGAAATACAAGTTAAAGACATGTTCTTGAGTATATATTTCATGTAGCTAATGTGTAGGATTTATTTTTGAGGAGCTCACACTTGTAGATTATATCACTGTGAGTAAATTTATTTTCAGAGAGAAAATCCTAGTTTGATGGTCAGAAAATTAGCCCTTACCAATTCTGACTTCAGTGCTTATGTCATTAATTTAAAGAATATCCTGAATATAAGTTTGCTTATCTTAAGGAAAATATACTAGACCAGAGGACCTGTCCAGTTTCTTTTCAGATAATTTTGTGGAATATGTTGGCTTATTACCAAAATACATATTTTAAGAATTATACTTCTTCCTAAGCAATGGTTTGCAGCAGTCCATTTCCAAGTCTAAGGTGATTTAAATTACATGATTTCCCTGTGCATTTCAAATAAGGTTTTTAATATTTTAGTTTTAAGTAATAAAATGCCATTCAAGTGTGTAATTTATTACTAAATGCATTAATATTTATAGCTAAAAAATGATTTTCCTGAATGGTGGAATAAAACGCTCAAGATCATTTCTTGCTCAGGAAAATAAAGCAACAACCACAAGGAATCTTATGACAGAAACATATTAAATAAATGCTTTTTGTTTTGGAAGAGGACCATAATCTTTCCACTAGACCATTTTCTATAGGAGTTGGTACTTCAAAATTTTATGTTAAATGGCTGTATAAAGTGTTTGGAGATGTTTTTGTGTGTTGAGCACTCTGAAATTCTGATTTTGGAAATTTTCTTTTGTTCTTTTTGTTCTCTTTCTTGCTCCCTCCCTCTCTCTCATCAGTGCTGGGGCTTAAACTCAGAGTTTGTACACTTTTTCAAACTTTTATGTTCAAGGATAGCATTCTACCTCTTTGAGCCATTCTGCCACTTTGGTAGGGAACAAATGGAGCAGTGGTACTCACTAGATACTAGTGGAAAATGAAGTATGCAATTTGTGGGTGGGAATGGGAGGGAAAAACTGGGAGAGAGAAAAGGAAAGTGTTACATGCTTCAAAACAAAATATACTCATTACCTGACTTATGTAACTACAACCCCTCTGTACCAAATAAAAACCAAATAAAATCTGGTTTTACCACTTGATAATCAAAGGTCCATCTAATCTTCCCAAGTCTTTTTCAGGCTGATTCTCATTCTTCTTGCTCAGTCCTTACCTATGTCAAACCTTTCACTGTCAGTAAAAGAATTTCAAGTCTACCCTGCCATGGCTTACCTGTAGGATGAAAGGACCACCTGAGATCCACTTCTTTCCTACCACTAACTTCTCCATTATAATTAGCACCTCTTTCATAAGCTGTATTAGAGTTTCTTGTATATTATTTATCTTATGTGACAAACTGTGAGACTTTGGTGAAGAGGAAGTTTGGCTTATGCATAGTTGTATTTATCATATAAATAGCTAAATGATCCCTAAATGACAAGCAGAAAAGGACAGAAACTCACATCACCTAGGACTTGGTGTTTATGCTCTCAACCACATACACTTGACTAAAGACCATCGATTCCTGTTATTCAGACCTTAAAGACTGTGTAATCAAGATGTACAAAGTGTAGAAGAAGCATATTGAAAAGTATATATTAACCCCTAGACTTACAGCGCAGAGATAATAAGCATCATTTTAAACTTTTCCTAAAAGCAAAATAATCACCATTTATATTTTCCTAATATTAGGTCACTATATAGTAATATGATATAGCAATTTTTATGACTCCATCTTTTATATAAAGTCATTTTGCTACATAATATTTGAATTAGCTGTATGAAGTAGCAAAAGTTAATTCTTTTAATCATCAGTAGACATTTAAGTCATTTTCTACCCTTTATTACCCTAAATAAAATTTTTCTTAAATAAGCATTTTTTATTATCTTTAAGTAGTTGTACAAAGAAATTCCCATTCTACAAAACAGTATATATATATACAGTATATATAAACAGTATATATACATGTTTATATGTATATATATACATATATAGTATGTATACAGTATATATAAACAGTATATATATATACAAAACAATATAAGTAAAATTTTGTCAGTATTTTTGTACAGCTCTCATTTCTTGGCACGTAATTTTCAACTTGTGAGAAACAGGTAAATAGCCTGGAAAGTTAAGTTATATCTAATTTCACACTTCCAGAGAATAATGAACTTCTAGATTTCAGTGCAAACCTTACAATCCAGGATTTTCACCAAAAGCATTGTTAACAATTTGATACCAATATTTGGCAAGCTATTAAGTATCATCCTTGGCCTCTATCACCAGATGCCAGTAATAGATTGACCTTTCAACTCAAGGCAATTAAAGTCTCCTGTCCTAGAAGAGTGGTTCATTTGGGAGCATGCTTGCCAAGCAAGCACACAAGCCTGAGTTCAGGCCCCAGTACTACCAAAAAAGAAAAGACTTCATATACTGCCAAATATTCCAGGTTGGTGACAGGGGAGCTGAGGAACAACAACTGTTCTCAACTCTCCCCTTGAAAGTTACTGATCTAAGGCAAGAAACTCCAACCCACTCTCTAGCCCACACTTTTATACCAACTTGATTTTTGTTGGAAGAAAGAAATATCCACCTATGAATGTATCTCATTTCCAAAATCCTGGTGGATAAAAGTGTTTTGTATTCTATGAGACTATGAAATTGCTCAAATTTAAAGAAACATAACAATAATTTCTGAACATAAAAAATATCCAGAAATGTATACAAAAATATATGTCAAGGGTGATAAAGCTCAAAATATACAAGGCAGCTTTTTAGCCTTCAGTATATGACACTCCACTAGTTGAAAAATGAAGATAAAGCCTTGAATAGAGGCAGATTGATATGTAAAGAAAAGGAAGGAGTAGAGGTTAATGAATTATTTCTAAATCAATATAATGTAATAAAACTCTCTCTTCTGTGAAAATGGGAAATTTGCATTTATGCCCAGTGAAATATAGATGAACAGTGATTGTGCTTATTACACCTGTCACAGTGAAAAAAATCAGGGCACATTATCTACCAGTTACATTTCTTCAAAACTGATTAACCTTAATACATTTTTCCCTTCACTGATTTTTATGGAGTTTACTGAATATAGCATGTCTTGATTAAAATTGCCCACATCTTAATTTAAGTCATTCCTTTTTCTAACTCATGTATCTTTGATCATTTCTTTAAATTAACTGTTTAACTAATAGGAATAATGCAATTTCTTGGTCATGATCTATTTAAAAACTCAAATGGAGAATTCCTTACAACAAAATTTTCAAGAAAATGAAAATGTTGAAACAATACTTTTGCCCATTTCCATCTATTTAGGGTACAACTTCTTTGAAGGTAAATTAAGTCTTTACAAAGGATCACAAAATAAATTATCTTGATATTAAAAAAAATACTATGTGTTTCAGTTTGTGTATTTCCCATCATGTATGCTCTAATTCAAGCATTTTTGAGATTCTGTTACTTGAATAAAGAAGCTCTGAATTAATATTTTGTTGTTGTTAGCTGGGTGCATTTTGTAGTTTGTCCTCCTAGCAACTGATTAAATTTCTCTAGCAGTTAATTTGATTTGATCCTTAAGAGAACCCCAACCACATAATTATCCATTTGTCAGTCGACAATGTATGAAGAAAATTGGCAGCTCCTGTCGTTTCCCCTGGGTTAGATCTGTTATAATTGTGTCCAAAATCACACAACTGAAATATTTGGGGAGTCTTTTTCATCATAAACCTAGGTAGAATTATGAAAAATAAAAATGTGAGGCCACGTCAGGTACCAGGTACCTCATGCCTGTAATCTTAGCTACTCAGGATGCTGAGATGTGAAGCATGCTATATCAAAGCCAGGAAAATCCAAGAGATTCTTACTCCAATAAACAATGAAGAAAAAAAAACAGATGTGGAACTGTGGTTCAAGTCCTACAGCATTATTCTTAAACAAACAGACAAACAAACAAAAAAACCTCAGGGACCATGTCCAGATATTTTTAACCTTCTTCTAATGTTTTAACCTCTTCTAATCTGATTAGTTCACTAGAATAGTCATCCCTACAAACATTTTTTCTTACTAATGGAGAATGTTGATTAAATACAAAGTAATTGAATGAGAACATTTTTCAATTAAAATTCTTTGAAAATGCCCTATCAAAACTATTTATTAATAGGTTAGCTTATAATCTTGAACTATAAAACCAGGCTGGTCCTTAAGTCGAAATTCAGCCTCAGCTTTCCAAGTGCTGTGATTACAAATGTGCACTGCCAGGCAATACACATTAATTAATAATTCATTAATAATCTCTTGGTAGGGCTTGTACTCTGGGCCTGGGTATTGTCCCTGAGCTCAAAGAGAGTGCTCTACCACTTGAGCCACAGCGCCACTTCTAGTTTTCTGGCAGTTTATTAGAGATGAGAGTCTCATGGACTTTCCTGCCAGGGCTGGTTTTGAACTGCAATCCTCAGATCTCAGCCTCCTGAGTTGATAGGATTACAAGCTACAGGCACCCTGCTTAGGTCCAGCTTTTTGCAATGTTTTATAGGTTAAATTCCTTGACCAGGCACCAGTGGCTTCTGCCTGTAATACTTCCTACTACTGAGGAGTCTGAGATCTGAGGATTGAAGTTCGAAGCCAGACCAAAAAGTTTGTGACACCCTTATCTCCAATAAACTACTCAGAAAAACCCAGAAGTGGTGCTGTGTTGTAAGTGATAGAATGCTAGCCTTTAGCACAAAGAAGCTCAGGGACAGCACTCAGGCTCTGAGTTCAAGCTCCAGGACAGGCAGAAAAATAAAAATAAAAGAATAAAGCCATCTCCTTGTTTTTCACTTATAATGGCTGACGCAATAACTCATATCCTGTCTATACCATCTTTTTTAAATTATATTTTGTTATCTTTAAGTAGTTGTACAAAGGGGTTAACATTCAAGATGTCACTTTATGAGTACAATGCATCTTGATCAATGTCAACTCTTTCATCCATCTCCCCTATCTTCCCTAATATATCTACCCCCTTTCCAAGCTTTTAGGATATACATTGAATATTATGACTATATTCTCCCTAACCCTTGTCTATATCATCACAAGCACAATCAGTATAGCCTTCCAATTCCAGGCACATAAGAATATATGTACAAACATGTTCACATTTGTGCAAACACACACACTATTCCCAGAATGAGGAATGGCTCTCTTAAAAGAAGGTAAAATATATGTATATGTATAAACTTCATAGAAAGCTTCATAAAAAACATATATTGAGATGAGACTAAAATAATAAATACCCTGGATTAACAAATAATAATATGTCCTTATTAGATCTGTCAGATATAACTGATTAAACATAATCTGCATAGACTTTTTTAGTAAAACATTATGCTTGCTAAGCTTTCTTTCATTATATCATAAAAAGAGGGCTTGTAGAGCTAACACACACACACACACATTTAAAGTACACCAAGTATGCCTATTTTTAGAGTATACTGAAGTAGCCAACCTTGAGTTCTTAAAATACCTTTGAAGTCCCTTTAATTAATTTAAAATGTAGAGGTTACAAGGAGGCATGCGTATTATGAAGTGATAAATGCTCCTGTCTACTATGAGAGAAATTCTACTAAGAATAAGTAAGAATAAGCACAAATCGAGTTGTTTTTAGAACCTGCTGAGAATCAGTTCCTTTGCAGCAGACTCAAGAAAAGTGTGCGACAGAATAAATGTCCTATTTTCTTTCTGTGCCTGGAGATTACTTTAGTTGAATAGGTGAGTTCATCATTTTCTTGAACTGTGTTTGTAATTCTAGGACAATTGCCAATGACATATTTTTCTCAACTCTTCCAAGCCATCAATTCAAACCTTGTTTACACAAAAATTGCCAGGAAAAAAATATCAAGCTGCAATACAGTGCCACTCCTCCCTTTGGCCAGAGTTACCCATCAGAAGGTGTTAAGACTTTTTTTTCCCTTGTAGCAATTAACATGAAATTGCCAACATCCATCATTTTAAATGCAATTGATATTCATGCTCATCAGGGAAACATACCAGAGATAAATACCCAGCTTGCCTTAAGGTAGTCTCAAGGTTATTCTCAATGATCTACCAGAAACATTTGCAGACAGCTGAAATTGCTTTTAATTTGTCAGTAATCTTTAGCACACTCTTCAGTAGGTAAGTTGTACTTTGTCATTTGAAGTGGCCAGCACAAACTGGAACTCCAAGGGCTTAGAGTATGTTAAATAAGAGAAAATACATATGCTCCAGGGCAAATGGTGTCTAGCCTCCCTCAACACTCTTTCAAGGGAGGGGTTCATACACCTCTTGACACAATACAAGATTATCGAAAAGTAAACCTTTTTACTTATAGTTAAAAACTAAATGTGGGGTTTGAAGAGTTCTTCACTATTGAGTTTTTGATGGGAAATTTTCAATAGATAGATCCGGGGAAGGTAACTTACAGGACTCTAACAGTCCTTGAATAAAAATAAAAATTAAACTTAAAAAAAATATGACTAGCTAGCATCACCCTCTGAGAAAGTAGTGAAAAACATGAACAGTTTCAGAGAAAAGACAGCAGAAGTAAAATGAATGTTGGGTTATTTTTTTCCTGGTCTAAAAGAAAATGAAAGCCTATGGATTGATGGCAAAGGAAATCACTGGAGCAGAAAGAGGAAGTGTGAGCACTTCATGCAAGTTTAAAATAACATTAGATTAAAGAACCACCGGATACATCTCAGACTTATTTTTTCCATGTAGAAAAGTTGTCTCAGCTCCGGTAAGGCAAATCAGATGATTTCAAAAACCACATCCTCATTACTCAGAACCATATTCTACCTTTCAATATTTTACTATTATTAGTTCTGTCCCCAACGTCTTTCCTTAAAACCACCTTAAAATTCAGTGGTCCAGTGACCACGAACCATGATAATCACGCTCCTCATTCTCATAACCAGAGTGATGTGGAACATGAAGTAGTTCAGGCAAGAAAAGGGAAATATTCAACACATGCACCGATATTGACCATTTTCTAATTTTAAAACTGGCTGTTTGATTAGAGTTTTGAACACTTGTCTGGTTTTCCATGTTCCAATTTTTCATGATACGTTCTCACTGTAGGTGAACACTAATCCATTTTGGAAGTCCTGTAGCAGCTCACAACCCTACTAGTAAACTCTTATTGTACTCAATTCCCTCCTGTGCTACGAGTAAATTATTTCATTTAAAATGGAAAAAAACCCTCATCTGTTTAACACAATCATCAGGACAGTGTCACTCCATAGAAACAAGGACATTTCTCTCTCACTTTCTTGCTCTTCTCAAACACAAAACACTGTCTCAGTTGTCTTTTCCTTGTAAGAAAAGCAGAAAAGCACCATGCCCTTTGGAAGCTCCTTCTTTGGAAGGACATCACTTGTTAATTCGGGTATATAGGAGTCTCTCTTTCAATAAATTATGCTCAATGAAGTATTGGTAACTACTGTCACATACTTATATCTTACAATGCAAAAAACATTTAAAATTTTTATAGTAGCTGTCGTTCACAAAACATGACAGAGTACAGCAATGTCAGCTCATCTCTACAATATCTAGAGCCTTAGCTGAAGGACTTGATGGCAGTGGCCTTCATTGAGTCTGCCTAAAACTCATTCCATTTCTGGATCTTGCAGTTGAGGCAGGCTGGGAGCTCTGAGCAGTTGATGGGTGTGTCTACTCATGGCAAGTACTTATAATTTGGTGACTACCTTGAAATGGTTATTAGAGGTAAGTCAGCTGTATGCCTGATTTTGCAGCCTCAGAAGGCATTTGCTACTCTTCCACCATACTCCATTGGTTAGGAAGGTTACAAGTAAAGGACATCCCTCCAACAGTGGAGGAAGTTTGAGCACATTATACAAAGAACATCGAAGGTGGGAAAGATATAATCAGATCATCTTCAGGAACTACAATCTGCTACCACTAGTAATACACTGATACTGTTGACTTCTGCAAGAACATTGAATTATTTGTGATCATCAATCCTTCGACTACTTCCAACCATTAATTGTGTTTTGTAAGGATAAAGAAGTCTCCATATACTTACCAATATGTCAGAAATTACAAGAATATTCATACTTATAAAAGATAAACAAGTTGCCTTTATAGATCTAATAATTGTCAGTGTCATATATTTCCATAGTGATTGATTATGACTGATTATGTTAATTAATTTTGTAGTCAATAAATTGAAATTTGGAAGCATTCAGCAATTTTCCAGAGTCATACAGGTAACACACAATAGAAAATAAACACCTCACATTCCAGAGAAAATTTAGTAGCTCTGTATAGTCTTTTTAAAATCATTTTTGTTCTCTCTCAGTAGACTTTAACAGTATTATCTAATGCAAAAATAAAGTAATTCTTTGCATAAACTGTTAGTTCAAATTCAATGACTTACTACAAGTTCAATTCCTTACTACAAGTTCTTCTACACATGAATAAAAAAGAAAGAAAGAAAACTAATTTGTGATAACTAAATGTAGAAGCTACCAAATCACAAAAGGCCAGTGAGAATAGCAAAAATCAGTTTACTCAGCACCAAAACTGTTTTCCTCAGCCCTAACTCAGTTATTTCATATCACTTGGTGCTTTAGAAGTATACTTTAAATGAGTGAAGAGATACTTTAAGTAAGTTTGAAGACCATTACTTAGGCAAAATTAAAGCCATGACAACATAAGTAGGAACATATTAAATATGTGTATAAAGCTTGTATTTGTTTTCTAAAAGAATCATAACAAAGTACTGAAGAGTGCATGGTTTAAACAATATACATTTGTTTTCTATTGTTATTGTAAAAGTGATGTACAGAGGGGTTACAGTTATTTAACTCAGGTAATGAGTACATTTCTTTTGAACAGTATCACCCCTTCCCTCACTCAGTTTCTTTTCCTTCTTATCCCTCCCACAAGTTATATAATTCATTTTCAACATAGTTCTAGTGAGTAGCACTGCTGAGTTGTTCACCCTTTGTCCCACTGTCTCTGTGCCCCCCTTACACTCCCCCAAACAGTAAACAAGATAAAAGTACAGAAAACAAAAACAGCAACAAAGAAAGAAAAGGAAAAAACGCTTGTTTCCATTTCTTGGAGTTCATTTTGATAAATATCATTTCATATGAATATATGCACATAGCTCTTGACTCTTTGTGATCCTCTCCTAAGAATATCCTCCTTTGGTCTCACTGTGTGAATGTCTAGACTTCTGTATAAGTCATCATGCACAAGTGTACTTTTTTGTCTTTTATGGTTCAGTGTATTTACTTTTTTTGGGGGGGTCCCATCATGGGGCCTGAACTCTGGGTGTGGTCACTGTCCTTCAGCTCTTCAGCTCAAGGCTAGCGCTCTACCACTTGAGCCACGGTGCCACTTTCCGGCTTTTCCTTTTGGCTTATGTGGTACTGAGGTATCAAACCCAGGGCCTCATGCATGCAAGGCAAGGGCTCTACCACTAAGCCACCTTCACAGCCCCAGTGTATTTACTTTTAAATTTATAGGTATATTTTAGTTATGACAAATGAGGAAAACCATTCAACCTATATTTATTGGGGTCTCCATGCTCCTGGATTGGAAGGATTAGCATACTGAAAATGGCAATACTGCCCACAGCTATTTTCAAGCAATACCTATCAAAATCCCAACAACATTCGTCAATGATATAGAAAGCAATCCAAAAAGTCATATGGAATAATAAAAGACCTTGAATAGCAAAAACAATTCTTAGCAGGAAGAATAATGGTGGAGGAATATCAATATCAAACTATATTACAAAGCCCTAGTACTAAGAATAGACTTGAGGGCTAATGGCACA
Organism: Dipodomys ordii; assembly: GCF_000151885.1. Lineage (NCBI taxonomy): Eukaryota > Metazoa > Chordata > Mammalia > Rodentia > Heteromyidae > Dipodomys > Dipodomys ordii. The sequence continues at coordinate 24,518,752 of NW_012267225.1, forward strand.
CTATAAGACTCAGAAAGAAACCCAGAGACCTATAGCCACCTGATATTTGATAAGGGAACCAAAACCACAGATTGGAAGTAGGTCTGCCTCTCCAACAAATGGTGCTACATTTCTTTTCTTATAACCTGTAGTCTGGAATCCAAAATGAAGTTGTTGGCAGAGATTCTCTCTTGAGTGGTTTCTCTTTGGCCTGTAGATAGCCATCTGGAAACCTTGTGCCTCCGTACAGTCTTCTTTTTGTGTATGACTTGTACATTGTAGTCTTCTTATGAGAACACTAGGTAAGTTAGAGTCCGCACAAATGACTATTGCCAAAGATTACACACTTGAACTTGTGAATTTTGGGGAGGCAGAACAATTTAACCCATGATAGAAGTGCATAAACTCAATCTTGTAAAACACACACACACACACACACACACACACACACACACACAAATAGGAAGACTTTCCAATAACAAAACAGTTGATTTTGTGTGGTGACCATTATATTGTGCAATGCTCCCAGCAAAACCAAAGCTGAAAGCCATCCATTGTAACCCACTGATGTGATTGGGTGGGTTAAGAATATACAAGTAAATGGCATCTGTGTGTTCATGGCAGTGCAAGAGTTAATACAGAAGCATTTATTTTCTTCCATGTCTTATGTCTTCTATACACCATGATCGATTTACTTCAGCTGCTCCTACAACGCTCTTTATGTTTGCATGCTTATCTATGAGGCCAACATAGAGAAAGGCATTTTCTGCTCAGTTATCCCTTAAATGGTCTTGCTGCTAAATATGCAAGTAGAACCCATGGATTTATGAATAAATAAAAACAAACTTTCAGATACTGTATCAAAGATCTCAACCTATATTCTGAAAGTAATGAGAAAAAAGAAAAATAAATTTTAATTCAAGACTAATTCAAAACTAGGTGCTCATGGCTTGTGCTTATAATTGCGGCTATTCAGGAGGCTGAGATAGGAGAATTGTGATGTGAAGCTAGCTAGCCTGGGAAAACAAGTCCCCAAGACATTGATCTCCAATTAACCAGCAAAAAAGACTTCACTGAAATGGTCGAGCACCAATGTGAGCAAAACAGACAAATAAGACCTCAAGAGGCTGAGTTCAAGGCCCAGTATAGGAACAAGTCTTTCTCTATTAAAAATTGGGGGAAAAAACTTCACTATGATATTCTTCTGATTTACCCTAAGCCTTTCAAATGGAGAAGTGGCTAAGCATGTTAAATTTTAACAACACAAATTCCACCTTAAAATTTTGCTATGAGTAATTTTTAAGATATGAAAATTGTTTAGATTCATCTCATAATTTAGTGATTCTCCTGAATTTGTTGTACTCACTTGGTTTACTATGTTCTTTTCTTCTTCCACTCTCTTTCTTAAATATGTATGCACTGTCTAATTGAGTTACAACACCATTTCACTCTTAAAGCTTTGATCATGTCTAAATATTTAAACATCTTACAGTTCTTAGGGCTGTTATCAAAGTTAACATGATCACAATAATCCCTGTATAGCCTCTAATACAAATTCAAATCACCAAGATAGTTTTCAAGTATATTTTTAAATTTATTTTATTTTATTTGTGAACATACTGTACAGAGGGGTTACAATTACATGGGCAGGATAATGCATACATTTCTTACCAAGCATTGCAGCCTCCTCCTTAGTTTACACTTCACCTCCCTTCCCAGCTTCCCCCCTCCCCCCCCACCCAATCCTTTCTCCCCTCCCCCCCAACGACATTGTAAAGCTCATTTTTGACATGACAATTTGTACTTCTCATTGTTGCAACAGGTCCACATGAATCCTTAAACGATTTGTTTTTCCCCATCTCCTCCACAAGTTATACTGACATCAAATATAGTGAAAGCGGGGGTTATACTGTGGGGGAGGGACATACAAAGCAACAAAGAAATAATCTTATAAAGCATTAGAAACACATGCATGAAAGAAAAAAACATTAAAATACATATCTAAGGGTTCATTTTCCTGACATCACATTATCTGAACTTTTCCGCTTGACTCATACATATACTAGATATTGCAAATAAGGGAAACCATGGGACCTGTGTTTCTTTGGGCCTGGCTTACTTCACTTAATATAATTTTTTCCAACTCTTTCCATTTCCTAACAAATGGGGCAATGTCATTCTTTCTGATGGAGGCATAGAATTCCATTGTGTATATATACCACATTTTCTTGATCCATTCATCTACTGAGGGGCATCTGGGTTGGTTCCATATCTTAGCTATGGTAAATAATGCTGCAATAAACATTGTTGTGCTGGTAGCTTTAGTGTAGTCTTGTTTGTAAACATTTGGGTAAATGCCCAAAAGTGGGATTGCTGGGTCATAGGGGAGCGCTATGTGAAGTCTTTTGAGGAACCTCCATACTGCTTTCCAAAGTGGTTGAACAAGTTTACATTCCCACCAACAATGAAGTAAGGTTCCCTTCTGTCCACATCCCCTCCAGCATCTGTTGTTGTTAGAGTTCTTGATTTTTGCCATTCTAACTAGAGTGAGGTGGTATCTCAATGTTGTTTTGATTTGCATTTCTTTTATCGTTAGGAATGTTGAGCATTTCTTCATGTGTCTATTGGCCATCCTTCTTTCCTCTTCAGAGAAGTTTATCTTTAAGTCTTTAGCCCATTTATTTATTGGGCAGTTGTTTCTTTGAGGATTTGTTGTTGGGGGATTTAATTTTTTGAGTTCCAAGTATATTTTAGATATGAGACCCTTGTCCGTTGTATGGCTAGTAAAGATCTTCTCCCAATCCGTGGGCTAGCTACAACAATAGACAAGATGCAGACATAAAGGGGATCCAAATAGGGAAAGAAGAAATAAAACTCTCCCTCTTTGAGACGACATGATCTTGTATTTAAAAAATCCCATAGACTCCACTCCAAAATTACTCAAGCTAATTCAAAACTTTGGCAAAGTAGCAGGTTATAAAATTAACCCCCCAATATCAATGGCTTTTCTCTATGCCAACAATGAGAAAAGTGTTGCAGAAATTAGGAAAGCAACTCCATTTGTAATAGCCCCACAAAAAATAAAATACCTAGGAATTAACTTAACCAAAGAAGTAAAGGACCTCTATGATGAAAACTTCAAAATCTTGAAAAAGGGAATTCAAGTATATTTAAAGTTATTTGAGTCAGTATCTGATTAAGTTTCATTCATTATACACATTTTTTATGTTCATTACCACATGTAAAATCTAAAGTAAATACATTTGTCATTGAGCTTATGAAGTTTCTCTGAGGTTATCTCCATACTTCTCTTTTCTTGCTCAGAGAACTTCCCCATCAAGAGCTGCCTTGACTTTGTCCCTACATACATGATCCAGAAAAGTTGGTATCCTATCAGGATCTCCAGTTACTTAGTCAGAGAAAGTCTCTAAAACCTGAGAGAAAGGAGGAGGAAAAATCAGCAAACAAGTTACTTAGTCAGAGAAAGTCTCTAAAACCTCGAGGAAAAATCAGCAGATGAGAAGGGAAAACACAGAGTAGACATAAAACAAAGTTTTACTTTGGAAAGTATATGAATTATTTTTATTTTCTTTTTAATCAGTATACATTGTAAGAATGGATTTCATTATGATAATTACATAGATGTACAAAGTGTAAGTGAGTAAGTAAGTGTAAGTGAGTGAGTAAGATCACTCCCTCTTTTACATGAATATGCAATTTTGATCCTCTTTACCTCCCAGTATCCTTATCTTTACCCTTTTCTTCATCCCATTCATCACTCCCAACAGTTACTTTTTACGTTTATGTTCAATTATTACTATCATTACTATTATCATCATCTTTATCTTCCTCCTCATCATCATTTTAGTATCGATTATACAAATATGTGAAAACCAGCAATATCTGGCTTTTCCAGCTTGGCTCATTCAACATAGTGAGATTGAGTTCTATCCATTTCTCTCCAAATTTATTTTTATGGTGGATGAGTAATACTCCAGGTACATATGCATACACAAATTTGTATATTTGCATTTATGTATGTGTATATGTGTATATACATGTATGTATATACATACAAACTATTTCAATATAAATGTATTATATATACATATATGCACACACACACATATATATACACACACTTTTTTCTACATTCATCCTTAGTTGGACATCTCAGCTTGTGTCATGGTGTGTGTACTATAACATATGGGTATAATATATGGATATTTCTCTCGTACTTGATTACATTTCTATAACCATCCAGGTAAGTTTTAGATTTTATAAAAGCTTCATACTGATTCCCATAGTGGTGGAATTACTTTATATTCCCACTAAAAATGAATTCGGATTCCTTTTTGCCATATCCTTACTAGCACTTGTTGTTTGTGTTCTGACTGCTGCACATTCTGGCTGGGATGAGACAAAATCATAGCTTTGATTTGCATTTCTTTTACCTCCAAGGATGCTGAAAATTTCTTCAAGCATCTATTCGAGATTTGTATTTCTTCTCAGAGCCATCTCTTGATTGGATTACTTATTCTTTTGTTGTTTGATTTTTTTGAGCTCTTTGTTTATTGAAGATATTAATTCTCTATCCATTAAAGAGCTAATGTAGATTTTCTCTTATTCTCCTGGTTGTTTCTCCAATTTGAGTTTTTAAAAAGCAGGTAAGCAAGGAAGAAATCTTAACAACTTTATTTTCACTATACCTTTAATGGCATATTTTCATTGGAACTTAAATTCAGCTGGAAGCATTTATCTAACACTGCCCATCCATTGCAATAAATGAATGCACAATGTCCAATATGTAGTAAATGCAGAATGAGAAAAGACTCTCTTTTCAAAGAGTAAATTTCCTAAGTATGCAACCTAATACTGCTGTTTACCAATTTACATCCAAATCAATACACCCTAAGTTGAGAATGTTGTAAGTTTAAAAGGTGCCTAGTCCGTCTTACCTCCAGACATCATAGCTGAGCAACACTGTACACTGTAAACTATGGATTGGTCACCCTCATGATGGCTGACTAGGAAATGCTGCTGTACAGAATTCTGAGAAATGATCATACCACATATTATTAGGAGGCAAAATTCAAAGTATGATTCCAACTTAATGAGTATCATTTTTAACCATCATAAAGTTGGAATATCATAAACATCCTGTTAAGTAATTTGATGACAAAGTCTGTATTTAATTATAGTGCACATGCATATATATAGAGAGATAGATAGATATATCAGTAAGAAAGCATTTTAAGGTGACCCCCCAATTTCCTACTGTCTGATGTACAAACATTTATTTTGGATAATGCTTTTGGCTTGAGTCTAAATGCAACCTTTACATATTATGGGATAATTGTTCTTTGGTAAGTTATATTACATGATACATGGGATGGGCTAGCTATTTCTAAGATTATGTTATGAAGAGGGTTGGAAGTCAGGCGCAGTATTACTGGCTGGAACAAAGTCCACATTCATATCATGAACTCTTCAAGGGCAAACGACAAGGAACTCCAAGAGCTTCTAAGATAATAACTAACAAGAACATGGCCCCTGATAATCACAAAGAGGTGAATTCTGTGGACCAGGTAAACTTAGAAGAGAACCTTGAGGCCTACTTAAGAACTTCAAAATGCCTTCCACCTTGATCACAGCCATTTGAGACTGAGGCAACTAAGTTTTCCTCGGTTCCTCACCTGTGAAAAACTGTTCAATAATAAATATAAATTACCCTTAGAATCTAAACTTGTAATTTGGTAGTCAGCAGAGGAATATTAGTCTACTCTATGACTATTCAGATATTTTATCTGCAAATAGTTACATAAAAGTGTAACAAATACCACCTAGTTTGATGTCAAGAGATCATTATAATATAACTAACCACTTTTGAAGACTGAAAGAAAGGGAAAGAAGCAACAGAGGTTGGCTTCCATCTGGCTTGAATCCATCATGTGGGCTTCCTTTTTTTAATGTGGTCAGGATGATTGATGTTCTGAAGAGAGACTTCAGGGGAAATTACTGAGAGAAGTTTGATCACTGTTAGAAAGTTACACACAAGAGGCAACATTGCTTTTTAGGTCTGTAGATTATCTAAATATAGTGACAGTACCAGCAACTACTACCTTTGATAAAAGAAAAAAATAAAAAATTCTGAACACAGCAGAAATGAGAGAGAGAGAAAGAAAGAGAGAGGAATATAGAGCTGTGACCTTGACAATGTCATTGACTGCCTTAATTAAAAAAACATGAAGTCATCCTTCCAGAAGACCTTTTGTTGTATGAGTTAATAAATAATAAATTAAGCTATTTTAGCTATTTTGTCTGTTATTTGCTGCCCAATGCATTCTAATTTAGGCATTTCTGCTGAATTGTATAGCATGTATTTTAAGAAAGAGGACATAAGCACTTAATATTTCCTATCATACAGTCAAAATAAATTTCCAAAACTTCCCTTGTCTCTTCATATATTTTCTACCTTTCCTAAGAAATATGTACCTGATACTTGATTGGAGTACTTAATATTTAACCTCTTCTGTAGGCAGAACATGCTTGAAGTTCTCCTTACACATTGTGTTACTAATTACCAACAATAGCTTTTCAATGGAAAACTACTTTATCTCTTGTAATTGTCAACTGAAACCTATATAATAAATCCAGCATCCTCAAACTCTCTTCATAATCCTTCCTTTTCTACTAACTCAAACTGGAGTGTCTATTGTAAATGGTCTTTGTCCTTCAACCCTCTCAAACTCCATACCAAAAAGTGACAAATGGCCTAACTTCATTGATGGCCCTAGATAATTCTCCATGCTTCAAACCCCATGTGATTACATCCTCCAAAATTCTTATTCCAGTTTCCTACTAAATCTCAGATTTATGCTCATTATTCTCACTTCTCATAGTTCACTGTCATACACAAATTAACCCTATCTAAATTCTTGGTCACTTCAATATTCACACAAGCAATCCTTTCAATATTGTAGCTCTCTGTCTAAATTCTTCATACAATTTGTCCTCAATCTTACTTTGATAAGTGGCTTTCATGGGCTTTGTCCTCATCAATAATCATAACCTCCAGTCCATGAATTCCTTTGACTGAGCTCTATCTCTATCCAACACAATGTTTTAGCATTCAATACCAAAAGCCTTCCATTGAGACTTTTAATCTACTGGCCCGATCACTTTTCACTTTCTTTTTCTGTTTTTTTTATTGTAAAAATAATGTACAGAGGGGTTACAATAACATGAGTAAGGTAATGAGTACATTTCCTAACCAACATTGTTACCTCCTCCTTTGTTGATTCCCTACCATCCCTTCTCTCCCCACCTCCCCAACTCCTCCCTCACCCCTCCCCAAGATGTAAAGTTCATTTTCAACATAGTGTTTTGTACATCTTATTGTTACAATGGGTCAACCTGTATGCTTGTTTCAGCATTTTGTTATTTCTCTCTCCCATCCATTAGAAAAATGTATATATAAGATGCAGGGCACTGGAATCAGATACAGAGAAAACAAGGGTTATACCACGAGGAAAGAACATACAAAAGAAACAAAAAATCACATAGTATATTTTAGATACATTAAAAAACAATAGCAAGAAAAAAACAGTTGTGTTCCTATCTTGAGGTTTATTTCACTTAACATCGTCTTATATGGTCATATGCACATAGCTTTTGGCCTTTTCTGCTTGGCCTAGATATATACTAGTTATTGCAAATAAGGGAAACCATGGGACTTATCTTTCTTTGGGCTTGGTTTACTTCACTTAATATAATTATTTCCACGTCTTTCCATTTCCTAATAAATGGGGAAATGTCATTCTTTCTGATGCAGGCATAGAATTCCATTGTGTATATATACCACATTTTCTTGATCCATTCATATACTGAGGGGCATCTGGGTTGGTTCCATATCTTAGCTATGGTATTATGCTATGATAAACATAGTTGTGCTTGTAGCTTTAGCATAGCCTTGTTTGTGGTCATTTGGGTAAATGCCCCCAAAAGTGAGATTGCTGGGTTATAAGAAAGCTCTATGCAGTCTTTTGAGGAAACTCCATATTTTTTCAAAGTGGTTGAACAAGTTTACACTCCCACCAACAATGTAGTAGGATTCCCTTATGGCCTCATTCCCTCCAGCATCTGTTGTTATTAGATTTCGTGAATATAGCCATTCTAACTGGGGTGAGGTGGAATCTCAATGTTGTTTTGATTTCTTTTATGGCTAGAGATGTTGAGCATTTCTTCATGTGTCTATTGGCCAGTCTTCTTTCCTCTTCAGAGAAGTTTCTCTTTAAGTCTTTAGCCCACTTGTTGATGGGGTGGTTGTTTCTTTGAGGATTTGTTGTTGGGGGATATAGTTTTTTGAGTTCTAAGTGTATTTTAGATATGAGATCCTTGTCCGTTGTATGGCTAGTGAAGATCTTCTCCCAATCCGTGGGCTTTGTATTTATCTTGCTAGCTATGTCCTTTGCAGAAGCTCTGCACTTTCATGCAATCCCATTTGTCCAAACTTTCTTTGATTTGTTGTATTTCTGAATCTCTATTAAGAAAATTTCAGCCTGTGCCAAGGAACTCTAGAGTTTCTCCAATGTTTTCTTTCTGCACTGTTTTCCGGGTGTCTACTTTGACCTAGAGATCTTTGATTCATTTGGAGTTGATTCTGGAGCTGGGTGATATATGGGGATCTAGCTTTAGTTTTCTACAGGTGTTTGACCAATTTTGCCAGCACCATTTACTGACAAGGCTTTCTTCCATTCTATTTTTTAGCTCCCTTATCTAAGATTAGATGGCTAAAGGTCTTGTGGGTTCATTTCTGGGTCTTCAGTTCTATTCCATTGGTCCTCAGGTCTGTTCTTATGTCAGCACCAACCTCTTTTGATTACTATGGCTTTGTAGTAGAGTTTGAAGTTTGTTATTGATATTTCTCCAGCACTGTTCTTTCTGCTAAGGATTGTTTTTGCTATTCGGGGTCTTTTATTATTCCATATGAATTTTTGGGTAGCTTCTTTATTTCATTGAAAAATGAGTTTGGAATATAGATAGGTATCACATTGAATTTGTAGATAGCTTTGGGAAGTATTGCCATTTCCACGAAGTTGATCCTCCCAATCCAAGAGCATGGGAGGTTTTTCCACTTCCTAAATCCTGCTTTAATTTCTTTTTTTTTAGGCTTTTAAAGTTTTCATCATAGAAGTCCTTCACTTCTTTAGTTAACTCCTAGGTATTTATTTGGGGAAGCTATTATAAAAGTAGTTGCTTTCCTAATATCAGCCACGCTCTTCTCATTGTTGGCATACAGAAAGGCCATTGATTTTTGAGGTTAACTTTATACCCGGCTACTTGGCCAAAGTTTCGAATCAGCTCAAGTAATTTGGGAGTGGAGTCCATGGGATTCTTTAAATACAAGATCATGTCATCTGCAAAAAGGGAGAGTTTTACTTCATCTTTCCCTATTTGGATCACCTTTATGTTTGCTTTTTTTCTTATTGCTGTAGCTAAGCATTCTAATACTAAACTGAAGAGAAGTGGAGAGAGTGGAACTTTTCACTTTCTTTAATGTGCATGATTTCTTCTTTCTTTACCTTTATTAAGTTACCTAGTAAATCATTTTAATTGCTCTCAAATATTGATGCAATTTTCTTACCCCTGACAGCCTTTGTTGGACTTGTTCAGCAGCACTACAAATATAGATAAAACCAATATCTGCCTTTCTTCTGTCACATAAATAAAGAATATAGAAAGTGGAACCAGGGGGCTGGGAAGGTGGCTCAGTGGTAGAGTGCTTGCCTTGCATGCCTGATGCCCTGGGTTCGATTCCTCAGCACCATATAAGCAAAAAGAAAAAAGCCAAAAGTGGCGCTGTGGCTCAAGTGGTAGAGCGCTAGCCTTGAGCTGAAGAGCTGAGGGACAGCGCCCAGGCCCAGAGTTCAGGCCCCACGACCGGACCCCCCGACAAAAAAAAGAAAGTGGAACCATACTGTTTGATTCCATTTTGTATTAATGACTATAAATACCAAGTGTGTTTTTAATAATACACAGTAGAATGTACTTTGATACTATAGTTGCATAGTAGTATAGTGTAATTAATTAATTGATCCATTCACTCTCACAATGTGATAATTTACTTTTTTATACTTCCTAATCACTTTTGAATACTCCCAGATTTCCTGTCTCATCTTCATATATATAAATATTCATATAAAATATATTTAAATATATTATATATTCACATATAAATTATTTTTCTTCTTACCAGAATAAAATCCATGTAGTAAGTAATCTATTTCAAGTGGAAGGTGACTAGACAATTTTCCCATTAAGAATCAAATAAATGCTGGAGCCAACACATAAGGTACTTTTGAAGGCAAGTAAAACAAATAAGTAAATGACAACGGGGGAGTTTGCCACAAAAGAAAACTCAGAAAATAGAGTATGATATGTAGTGAAGATTGAACTCAGGGGTTGTGCATGTTAAACAGGTACCCTACCACTTTTTGCTATCTCCTCATAGAGTAAACTTCAGTGCTGTCTATTGTGCACATGACTTGCTGCATTGGACAAACTGAATAACTGCATGCAGAAAACTAATCTCTTGTCCTGAATTAATAGTAATTAAAAGTGGGTCAATGATCTTACTTTAAAACCTAAAATATGAAACTGCCCTAAGAAACAAAAGGAAAAACATCAGAATATTAGCACAGCGATTAACATCCTGCACTGAACACCAATACTCAGCAAAGAGAGCAAAGATTGACAAGTGGGATTGCATCAAACCAAAAGGCTGTGCACCCCAAAGAACATAATCACATTATGGAAGAGACAGTCTACAGAATAGGAGAAAAAAGCCCTTTGACTATTGTACAGCTGACAAGAGATTAATAACCAGAATATAAAGGGATAGCCCAAAACTAAAGTCCCAAAGAATCAACAACCCAGTTAATGACTTGGCAAATGACCTAAATAGACAATTCTTAAAAAGAAGTACAAGTAACAAGTATGTATATGAAAATATGTTCAACATCATTAGCCATAAAGGAAATGAAAATAAAAGCAACATTGAGCCTGGCAACAGTGCTCATAACTAGCTACTGGGGAAGCTGAGATATGAAGATCATCGTTCAAAGCCAGCCCAGGCAGGAAAGTCCATGAGACTATTATCTTCAATTAATTACAAAAAAGCTGGAAGTTGAGCTGTCGCTCAAAGAGGGACTGCCAGCCTTGAGTGAAAATGCTAAGGGACAATGTTCAGGCCTTGGCACACACAAAAAAAATTCAAAAGAACACATTGAGATTACATTTTACTCTAATCTAAGTGTCCAGTACCATGAACACAAATAATAACAAATGCTGATGAAAATATGGAGGAAGAAATGTTTGGTGGGAATGAAAACTAGTGCAATGTCTTTAGAGATAAGTATAGAACCCTCTCAAAAACTTAAAATAGATCTACCTTATGACTGCCACACTACTCTTAGGCATATGGCCAAATGAAAGTCTGGATGCAATAAAGGCATTGCATACCCATGTTTATTTCAGTATTATTCACAATAGCTAAGCTATAAGAAAACCCAGATGCCCCAAGTGCCCTATAACTGATGAATTGATTAAGAAAATGTGATATACAGTTGTCTATGACAGATACCTATATATACATATATGTAAATCATATTACATATAAGTGTGTGTGTGATGGAGTATTCCTCAGCAATGAAAAAGAATGAAATTATGTAGTTTTCAGGGAAATAGATGGAACTAGAATGCATCTTACTAAGTAACTAAAGTGAAAAGAACAAAATTCACATTTTCTTATGTGTAGATGGTAGAGCTACTTGTAAGGTAAACATACATAAACAATCAGAGGATCATATAGAGAGAGTGACCTTTTTGTAATTGTGGGATTGTTTGAGATTAGAGCAAGAATAGGGGAAGAGAATATTAAAAGATGAACAATACCAAAATATATTCCATCTCAATAAAGACAGCAAAATGAAATTCACCAGATTTCAATATAATAATGAAATTATAAAATTATAGTTTAGGGCTGAATAGGTGGCTCAGTGGTGAAGTGCTTGTCTTGCAGGCATGAAGCCCTGGGTTCAATTCTTCAGCACCACATAAACAGAAAAAGCCAGAAGTGACACTGTGGCTCAAGTGGTAGAGTTCTAGCCTTGAGCTGAAGAGCTGAGGGACAGTGCCCAGGCCCAGAGTTCAGGCCCCATGATCAACAAAAAAATAATAATAAAATAAAATATAATTATAGTTTATACAAAATTATATGTGTGTGCATGCATTTGAATTGTGTGTGTACATATGTGTGTGTGATGGATATGTGTGTGAGAGAGAGAGAGAAAGAGGGAGAGAGAGAAAGAGAAAGAGAAACAGAGAAAGAAAGCCAATAAATGGTGCTAGTAGTTTATGGCTCATACATTGAGAAGAGAACAAAAAATTAACTTCTCTTATATGCCAAGAATCCATGATGTCATTTTTAGTAAAACCACGAGAAGAAGAAAAAAACTATCCAATTACCAAGTTAATAGAGGATGAAAATGATAAAATTATAATTTAAAAGAAGGCATAAAGAAGAGAAAAGAGGAGCACACAATGGTTGGAATAAAGACAGGACAGTGAATTTAAACTCATATCAGTAATTTGCATTAATGACTCAATGCTCCTATTAATATTTCTCTTCAGGACCAACTCTATGCTACTAAGAAGGGAAACACAATATGAAGCATAAAAAGGCCTATCCATGTGATCACAGAACTGCCTGTTCCCCATGTTATTCTGTCAGTTTTTACTTGTATAATCTGAAGTTATGTTGCAAGTGTACATATGGTCATTTAATAGAAACATCACTACCAAATCAATTTCCAACACTTTAAAGCAATTTAAAAATAGAATATTTTAATTTATCTTATAAGCAACTTGACCTAAATACTTATGTAAATGATTACAACCAAGAACTGCAAAAATTTTGTGTTAAAAAAATCTTTCATTAAGAAAAAATTCCTTTCATTATAAATAAATTTAGATTTATATAGAAGCTTTAAAAACAGAACAAAGAATCTTTATTTGACCTTCACTAAGATGCCCTGTTTATTTTAACATCTTCCATAATCATAATAAATAGTACAATACTGTGTACTAAATATTAGACTAATATATTTAATTGTGCACATATGTGTGTACATATTCTTGACCATTTGTATATATTTATATTCTTGCTCAGTATTTTATGTGTGGAGGAGTGGGGAAGAAGAGGAGAAAAAAGTCTTGACCAAAAAGTCTTGACCAGTAAGTTCCATTTACTTATATGTATCAGTACAGATTTGAGCATACTTGTGTTGTTCTAAGGATTATAATCCAATTATTGAACAAATTTGTTATTCGAGTTATTCTGCCTTTGCCATCACAATCTCAGCCCTATGATATTAGAATGTCTTCATTTTCTGGCCCTATTAGAAACTCTAGACTCATTTTATACTTTCAAACATTTGTCAAACCATCCTACATACTCTTATTGTAAAAATGGCTTTTCACAACAATAATGTTGATACTAGAGGTACTTGTTACTATTGGGTTGTCATTATTTCCAGCTCCTTTCAACAAAGAGAGCTAGGAAAATTATGTGTATGTATATGCATTCATATAGACATCTCCAGCTCTAACTTAGCGGCATTGGATTTGTTCTAGTCTTTGCTCTTTATTTATAACTTCCTACTCCAACTATCTGAAAATCTCTTGAGTATGATGCCACATTATTTTAAATACTACAAAAAATTATAAAATTTCATTGTAAGGAAATGAAAATGAGGGTTTTTTTTTCTTTTTGCTGTTTTGTTTTTCTTTCTTTTTTGTTCTGTTTGTTCATGTACATGTCTTTGGAAGTATAAGGGAGATACAGAAATGGAGGGACAAAAGGTGAACAAATGCAGCAATGGAACTCATTGGACATCATGTTGAAAATGAATTATACAACTTTTGGATGGGGATGGGAGGTGAAAAACAGCGAGAATGAGGGAAGGAAGTGACATTGTCTGAAATAAATGTACACTTTACCTGATTTATGTAACTGTAATCCCTCTGTACATCACCTTTATAAAACAATTTAGAAGCTGAAGAAAGTAAAAAGAAAAAAAAGTTCATTATTAACTGAACAATGAAATCTTTACCATTTATCATTATAAATGTTTTAATTAACAAAAATGTATACATCTCTCATGAACAATTTTGAAACGTGTACATGGAAGAATGAATAATTAGAACTAAGGAGCATGTGCATTTCCTTCATACAATTATTATCTTTTGTAAAGAGAACAGTTACAACCTCAACCTTCTCATTGAGTTACTTTCAAGAGTGCAATACAGTGTTCTAACTATAATCACTATATCTGACAGATCAGCTAAAGTAATTTCTGTTTTCCAACTAAACCTTTTATGCTTTGACATTTTCCCTCCAGATGTCTCCAGCCCCAGGTGACTACTGTTCTACTCTCAACTTGTACCATTTCTTTGATTGCCTGGTTTGAGGCTAAAGTGCTTTGGTGGTTCTGGGACAGGTCTTATGTTGGCTGTCAGCTGATAGGAAACATGAAGCTGGCCTAGAGGTTAGGGTTTAAGGGTTTAACCTGACACTAGGAGAATTTACAAATCTGAGTCTGTTAGGGCTGGCCTGATATCAAGATAATCCCAAAGCTGGGCTTCAAGGACCAACTCAGCACCTAGTCTAATTAGGAGGCTGGGAACACTGAGAGGTACCGGAGGAAGACTGGAGACAAAGTTTACCAAGCAGTCCCAGAACTAAGCGTTGTAGCATTTTAATGGGCGTAACAATCCAGTCTATGGGTGCTAGCTTGGAATCCGGGGCTTCGTGAGCCTACCAGAGCTGAGTTTTAGTCATTTCCTTCCCCTTCCCTCATTTTTCGAGTATTTATTTGGCCATGTTATGCTGCGTGGGGTTTGGGGATAGATGATGAAGATAATTTAAATCGATCTTCTTTACCTTTCCTAATATACCGTTTCTTATTTCTGTGCCATATTCAGGTGTTAGGATCACTCATCTGGTTTACTAAGCTCCCACAAAGGTATTTTCATGTGTGCAAAATTCTAGAAATTGATGTTAGTGATGGGAAATGAGTATTGAAGAATTCTACTTTACCACAGGGCTGATGTTGAAAGAAGTCTGAAGAAATTACACAGAATAAAATCACAGAGTTCTCTAAGTACAGGAAACCTGCAGTATAAATAAATTTTCAAAAAGAAAAAATTCCATAAAACCAGAGCTTAAGAATTACGTTCCTAGGAGCAACCTTTGGTTAAATAAAAAAGAAAACAATGGCATTGGAAAACATTTTTAGCTGAATATTAACAAGATGTAGTATTTTAAAATAGGTAGGCTATAAGAAAATTATGCTTAGAGATAAACTATACATTAGAAAAGATGAAAGTTAAAAATCAATCAACTCAGTAACAATATGAGATACTAAAGCGTAAAGAGAAAATTAAAATCAGTGAACACTGAGAGAAATCCACAATAAAATAAGTCAAGAACCTAACTGAATCAACAAAGCCCATAGATGTGTCTCTGAAAACGTAAGTAAAATTGCTAACTCTCTGATGAGACCTGTCAAAAAGCAAACAGCAATATTTAACTAAAAAAAATGTTTAGGATAGTCTTAAGTCATAGAAAATGAGCAAAATAGCTCAATAGCTATGTATATATGACCATATAAAATGATGGTAAGTGAATTGAACTCCAAGACATGGAAATAAGAGGTTTTTCTTTGTTGTTATTGTTTGTAGTGTACTATGTGATTTTTTTCTTCTTTCCCCCCTAAGGTTGATCCCCTTTTGTCACTGTATTTGATTTTGGTACCCTGGGTATTGTATATACGTTCATCTGAATTGGGGAAGGGAAAGGGAACAACAAAATGGTGAGACAAAGAACAAAGGGGGAACCAATGCAACAGCTGTACTCACAAGACAATATGTCAGAAATGAACTGTACAATTTGCGGGGGGGGGGGAAGTAGGAGAAAATTAGGTAGGGGATAACAAGTTAGACAAGATATGTAATCTCTACCTTATGTATGTAACTGTAAGCCCTCTGTATATCTCCTTGACCATAAAATTAAATTTAAAAAAGACAAAAAATAAACAATATTTAAGGTGGCAGCATTATATACATATAAATTATTTAGTCATTGTAAAATTTAAAAATCACAGAAATATAAAATAATTACTTTACTAATTTTGGAAATGACAATAAATTCCACAAAGCCATAGTTACCTAAGAAGCTAGTATAAATAGAAAAACTGAATACTACTGCAACTAATAATGAAATTAAATTTGTAATAACTATTTTCCCTCAAAGAGAACTTCAAACTGGGTGACTGCCACTATATTCTGTCAAATACCTAAGAAAGTGAGAATAGAAATATCACACTATTTCAGAGAATGCAAAAAAAGAAAATGTTTCAAAATTCATCATAAGAGATCATTGTAATCCTGATCAAAGTTAACAAGGCTATCTTAAAAATTATTTGTTGATATTATTTGTTGATACAGATGCGACTTTTCTTTTTTCCAATTATGACAAATCTAATCCAGCAATCTACAAAAACAATAATGCAATCACTAACGAGTGGGCTCTATCTAGAAATGCAGAAGTAATTCAACATGTGAGCAGAATAAAAGAACCATCATTTGAATTATTCAAAAAGAGAGGAGAAAGTATTCAGTGATGTTCTGCATGCTCTCAGCAAACTACAATTAGAAGAAAACTTTCTTAATCCATTAAAAAAATATCCGACAGCATTGTTAGCTGAATACTAGTGGCTCACACATGTAATGTTAGTTATTTAAGAGAATGAGATGGGGATGATAACTGACTGTCCATACCCATCAGATTTGTTTTCAAGCTGGGCATCGTGGCATGTGCCTGTCATTCCAGCAATGTAATGAAAGAGTCTGAGATCAAGGGAACTGCATTTGCAAACAAGCCCAGTCAAAAGATTCCATGATCCTCTCTTTCAGTGGCAGAATCTTATGTGCTGGTACATGCTTGTCATTCAACATACAGTTGGAAGTATAAAATATGCAGATCACAGTGCAGGCATGGAACAAGGCAAGGAAAGTTATCTCAAAATACCCAGTGCAAGAAAAGAAAAGTGAACAAGAAAGTTGATTAGATAATTTACAGAAAGGAGTGTTAAATGGCCTATGTACAGAGGAAAAGACACAAAATTTCTTTAGATACTAGGAAAATAAAATACAACAGAGTGACTAAGAAGTTTAAAGTTAAAAAGGTAATTTGAAATGCTGCAGAAAACTTAAATTAATGGGAGCATTCAAATATTACCAGTGAAAATTTAAATCATACAAACAAGTGATCATGATTGACAACATCTAGAATTTAGTATGTGTGTACCCATTGACCCAGCAATTCATTCTTAGAAATATATTCAATAGAAATGCTCCCCTAGACTTGTACAAGAAAGTTTGCGTTAGACTAAAAGCTCAAGATTGAAAACAATCCAAATTTTCACCAAATGTAGAATAGAAATCCGAATTGTATAATCTTCTAATGGAGCACTCTATAGAAATAACTATAATACCGTTGTGTGCAGGAAAGTGAATACTTCCTGCGACAGAAATGCAAAACACAAATCTAAGCTTTATTGTTTTAGATGAGGATAGTGCTTACTTTGGAAAAGAAGGCAATGCCTGAAGATTTTAAAGGAGCATTTGAGAGGTTTCCCAGATGCCTATAACATCCTATGGGGTTACCAAAAACAAGGGCTGTACTGTAAATTTTTGATGTACTTCTCTGTGAGTGTTTATTGTCTTTAAGTAGTTGTACAAAGGAATTTCAATTCAACATATCAGTTGTACAACACATCTTGACCAATGTCACCACTTTCCTCACTCTCCCCGATTTCTCCCACCCTATCCATCCCCTCAATTTTCCTAATTCCATTTCCACATATTTAAATTGAATATTGTTACTACCTTTTCCCACTTTTTCTCTTTTCATTCACCAACCCCACCCCCATGGGTTATTTTTAAGAATCAAAAAGTGCTTAATGCTGGACACCAGTGGCTCAAGTATGTAATCCTAGTAACTCTGAGGATCACGTGTTGAAGCCAACAGGGCAGACAATTTGGTCAGATTCTCCAGTTAACTACTAAGAAGCATAGAGTAGAGCTGTGGTTCATGTGGTAAGAACTAACCTTGAACACAAAATCTCAGGGACAACGTCCAGGCCCTCAGGTCAAGATCCAAGACCAAAAAGGTAATAATGTTATAAATGCAGAAAAGAATATTGACTTACCGCCATCATAATCATCCCAATCCACTAAAGGGACTATACTGGTATACACTGTCTTCCCTATAAAAACCATTGCTAAAGGCAGTCAGCCTAGGCATTAGATTTCAACCCTTCCTATCTCATCAAGGACACCACTATAAGAATGATTTCTATCTCTCCTACATTATTGCAATATGCTTCCTTAAAAAAAAAGCTACAAATACTTGCTGTCTCCACTTTATCTCCTTCCATGCGATCTTAAAACTAATCTTTCCAGACATTCTCCACACAGCTACACAGTAACTAGTCTCTCCTGTAAAGGCCATTAATATCTATCCTGATAACCTTTCAACCTCACCTTGTCATCTACAGTACAGAATAAAACTATTTGACCCCTTCTTTCTTACATCCTTACTTCTGTTGGCTCCAGTGCGCCATATTCCTTAGTTTTACTTCCATCGTATAGGGAATACCCCTCACTAGTTTTCTTCCCTACAGCACTTGATGTCAAAACTCAATTTTGGCTTGTTGTATATATGCATACATTCTCCTGATGACCAGGATCATGGTGTCAAACACTATTGATTGACGAGATCTCATAAATGTAACTCTCTCTTTCATACCTGTCTTCTGAAATGCAGTTTCACCAATATAACTCTTGTTTTACATTTTCATTTGGCTATTTGACTCCTTAAACTCAATATTTCCAAAACTGGACTCTTGATTTTATCTCCATTTGTCCCATTTACTTTTTCCTATCTCTGAGGTAATTTCTTTCTCGTGTTACTCACAACAAAATTCTTATAATCTTTCACTCCTCACTTTCTCTGACATTCCATATTCAACACAGAAGAAAGTTGTAGTGAACTCATTTGTTGTAAATAGAATGAGCCTATAAGTCTACAAGTAAACACAAGGGATCTTTATTAAAATTTCAGCCTGTGCCAAGGAGCCCTTGAGTTTCTCCTATTCCTTCCTGCAATGTTTTCAGGGTGTCTACTTTGACTTTGAGGTCTTTGATCCATTTGGAGGGATATATAGGGATCTCGCTTTAGTTTTCTACAGGTGTTTAACCAAACAGCGCCATTTACTCAAGAGGCTGTCTTTCATTCTATATTTTAGCTCCCATGTCTAAGATTAAGGGGCTATAGGTCTTGTGGGTTCATTTCTGGGGCTTCAGTTCTATTCCATTGGTCCTCAGGTCTGTTCTTGTGCCAGTACCAAGCTGTTTTGATTACTATGGCTTTGTAGTCACATTTGAAGTTTGTTATTGATATTTCTCCAGCACTGTTCTTTCTGCTAAGGATTGTTTTCTCTATTCAGGGACTTTTATTGTTCCATATGAATGACACCACCCCATTTGTTAGGAAATGAAAAGATGGGAAAACATTATATTAAGTGAAGTGAGCCAGACTCAAAGAAACATAGGTCCCATGGTTTCCCTTATCTGCAATAACTAGTATATGTCTAGGATAAGCAGAAGTCAAAAGCTATGTACATATGACCATATAACCTGATGCTAAACAAAATGAACCCCAAGATAGGGACACAAGAGGTTTTATCTTTGTTGCTGTTATTTTAATGTACCTATAATGTAATATGTGATTCATTTTTTGTTTCTTTGTATGTTCTTCCCCCATGGTACAACCCCTGTTGTCACTGTATTTGATTCCAGTTCCCTGCATCCTGTATATACATTTTTCTAATTTGGGGAGGGGAAGGGAAATAACAAAATGCTGAAATAAGGATACAGAATGACCCATTGTAACAATGAGATGTACAAGACAGTATGTTGAAAATGATTATTACAACTTTGGTGGGGGTAGGGAGGAAGGAGTTGGGGAGGTGGGGAGGAAAGGAATGGTAGGAGAAAAATAAAGGAAAGTGTAACAATGCTCAATCGGAAATGGACTCATTATCTTGCTCATGTAACTGTAACTTCTCTGTACAGTATCTTTACAATAAAATATATATTAAGAAGAAAACATAAATAAACAAACACAATGAATGCTAAAAGACAAAAAATATACCTGGACATGGTAAATTACACAGGATTCTAGATGTTCACACAGTGTAATCAAAGAAGGATATTCTTAGGAGAGGATCATAAAGTCTCAATAGCTATGTGCATATGATCATATAAAATGATGTTTGGAAATGAACCCTAAGATATGTATTCAAATTTTTTTCTTTCATGTGATTGTTTCTAACACATTTATAAGATTATTTCTTTGTTTCTTTGTATGTTCCTCCCCCATGGTATAACCCCTGTTTTCACTGTATTTGATGTTGTTATAATTTGTGGAGGGGAAGGGAAAAAACAAATCATTTAAATAGGGATAGAGGTGGACCCATTGCAACAACGAGACGTACAAGTCGTTGTTGAAAACGAACTTTAAACTTTGGTGTGGGGGGAGGAGAGTTGGGTGGGGGGAGCGGGGAGAGGATGCAATGAGAAGGAGAAACAAAGGAGGAGGCTACAATGCTTGATAAGAAATGTACTCATTATGTTGCCCATGTAATTGTAACTCCTCTGTACGGTATGTTCACAATAAAAAAACTTTTTTAATGATGTTTGTTGAAATGAACTCCAAGAAATAGAAACAAGAAAGTATTTTTTGTTATTTTGCTTTTGATTTTTCTTCTTTGTCACTGTTTTTATTTTTTGTACCATTTGTCTTGTATGTGAGTTTATCTGATTTGGAGACGGTAAGGAGGAGCAAAGAAATGCTGGGACAACGGGTGAAACAATGCAGCAGTGATATTCACTAGACACTGTGTTGTAATGCACTGTACAGCTTGTGAGGGGGGGGTTGGGACGGATAAACTGAAAGAAAGCAAGGGAAGGGGCAATGCTGTTCAAAAAGTAATGTTTTCATTACCTGACTTATGGAACTGTAACCCTTCTATCCATCACTATTACAAAAATAATAATAATTAATATTAATTAATTAAATAAGCACAATCCTGACTAATTTTCTCTCTTATTTCCCTTATTTACCTAACATACAATTGTTTCTCACCTGAATTTCTATAGCAGCCTCCAGAACCACCTTCTGTTTTTAGCCTTCTCAGATTCCTCAAAAACAGTGACATCTAGATATTTTAATATTTTCAATGACTTCTCATCTCCCTCAGAATAAAATACAAAGTCCCTAAGTGCTAGTTAGCTCTTCCTTTTATTTCTTTACCCTCAGCATCCTGGAACTCCCCCACCCTCACCTTCTACAATGGCTACTTTTGTTGCTCATACACACTTGGCACACCAACACCATTAAACTCCCTAAACTCTGTCAGAAACTCCTATTTCTAGTTATCTGAATTGTTTCCTTCACTTGGTTCAGTCATTGCCCCATATTTCTTAAACACACTAACCCTTCTATTTCAAATGCCAACCTAGTCTTTCTACCTCACATTATTAATTTCCTTGGTCCTATTGATTTTTGTGGCACTTACTCCTTTTATATTAGATAACCATATTTAGTGTTTGCTATATGCTGTCTGACACTCAGAATGTCAGCCACAAGATTGTAGTTTTTTCTATCTTGTTTGCTGTGGCATCCCAAGAGGTTGGCACATAGTAGATGTTCAATAAACACTTATTAGATAAGTTAATGTATGTTGGACCTCATAGCTCCTTTACATTTTTACATGGATAAATTTGAGAATGAGAAAAGCCTCTAGGAAATTATGAGAAAGTGAGTATTTTTTTCAAAGAAAGAATTGGTATTAATTTAATAAAAAGATGGAAAGGAGCCAGGTATGACCATGCTCAGAGAACCAAAATTTCCATGAAGCATAGTACACTTAAAATATTGCTCCATATTCTTCTCAAGGGAAGCAGGTAAGGAATAAGTTAAAATTTTGAGGATAAATGAAAAAGGAAGAAAACAGAATATTCCACCATCACAAGCCATTCAGTAAGTGGAAAAGAGAAATTAGAGTGGTGATTCGGAGAAATGCCTATCATCCCTCATTGTGTAAGGGAAAGCCAAAGAAATCTAAATACAATGTGAGATCCTCACCTCTGATGTTCTCACTGATGAGGTCCATCCAATGCATCATTTTTCTCCACTACAGAAGGTTGGCTTTTATCTAAAACCCCCTATATTGAATTTATTTCCCTGGTAATATTCACATGTACAGACAAAATCTTATATAAATATAGCTTCTCCCCGACGCTAGATATTTGGAAATAAATGACAGGAAACAAACTATCATCCTACAGTCTCAGAAGTGTCAGACCTCAGGCAAGCTGAGGGCACCCCATAAGCTAGATTTGCTTTAGGGCAATTTCTTAGTATACCAAACAGTGAGAATTCCCCTTTCACTGACTTTCTTGCCATCTTTACCTAAGATCTCTGTCACCAAGGGTCTACATTGATCAGAAACAGAATGGCAATGTTGTACTAACACTACATTGAGAAAGTCAAAGAGAGACCAATGTCTTCTGTGAAAAGTATATAAGGTATATGAAATCTCTAGTTCCTCCAAGGCATTTAGGTAGAAGAAAAGAGCCTTTTGCTACAAAATTCAAAAGAAAATTAAGATAACCACTCTGGGGCATTGAAAGAACATATTCGGATCTACCTGTTCTGTCATTGTGTAAAACAATATATACTTAATTAATATATTACATCCCTGTTATGTGCCAAAGGCAAAGATAAAAGCTTGTCCTCTTTCTGAAAGTAATCAAGTTTCTGGTACTTTGACTACAGTGTGAAAATATCACATTAAAAGTAAATAAGGAATCATTTATGGGCTGTATTATCAAAGAAGAGAAAACAATAATGTCATTCAGATTGAAAGTGAATTCTATGCCTCCGTCAGAAAGAATGACATTGCCCCATTTGTTAGGAAATGGAAAGGCTTTGAAAAAATTATATTAGGTGAAGTAAGCCAGGCCCAAAGAAACAAAGGTCCTATGGTTTCCCTTATTTGCAATATCTAGTATATGTCTGAGTCAAGCAGAAAAGGTCAGATAAGGTGATGTTAGGGAAATGAACCCTAAGATATGTACTCAAATGTTTTTTTCTTTCATGCGATTGTTCCTAACACATTTATAAGATTATTTCTTTGTTGCTTTGTATGTCCCTCCCCCACAGTATAACCCCTGCTTTCACTGTATTTGATGTCGGTATAATTTGTGGAAGGGAAGGGGATAAACGTCGTTTAAATAGGGATACAGGTGGATCCATTGCAACAATGAGATGTACAAGTCATTATGTCGAAAAATGAACTTTACAACTTTGGGGGGGCAGGGGTGGGGAGGATGGGAAGGGATGGGAAGGGGAAACAAAGGAGGAGGCTACAATGCTTGATAAGAAATGTACTCATTATCTTGCCTATGTAATTGTAACCCCTCTGTACAGTATTTTCACAATTAAAAAAAAAGAGAAAAAAAAAGAAAGTGAACTTGGGTCAACTTCATCACAAATCCAAAGTAACCCACAGGAAATGGAGAAGGGCCAGGGAAGGACAGACATCCGCTACAAAGAAGGAAAGAATTGAAGTGCACATATGCCGTATACCAATGCTTTCCACAGATAACAGTCTGCACCTCAAGTCACCCAGAGGGAGGTTTGCTTGTCAGAGAGAATGATAGATACAGCTAGAAAGAAAGTCATGTGTTTGTTTGCCAAGCGCAGCCATTTAGACTGTCCTGAAGGCTAAAGAAGCCCACTGGCAGAGTTGAATCATGGGAATGCCTGCTTTGATTTGCATCTAATATCCATGAGAAAGTGCAAAGAAACATGAATTACATAGAGGAAAAAAAGACAGTCTAAAAGCAGGGGAGGATGTTCAAAAGTTTATTATAGTAACCAAGATGAAAAAGATTTTTTAAAAAACCAATAAACTAAGGCAGCAATGCATAGGGACAGAAATGAGAAGATGTGTTCCAAATGAAATATAAGAAGGAGCCAACAGGTCTGGTGACCAAATAACAGTGTGGAGGCAACTGGAGAAGGAAGGGGTGGGGTCTCTAATTGATTCTAGTCTAGATTAGCAGTTTTGACAATGAAGTAGCACCAACAAAATAAGAGAATGAACAGGTTTCAAGGTAGAAAGTCCAATTTGACATGCTGAGTTCTTTGCTTTTTCTTTTTGTACCAATTCTGGGACTTGAACTCAGAGACTGGATGCTGTCTCTTAGGTTTTCCACTCAAGGCTGGTGCTCTACCATTTGAGACACAACTTCACTTTTGGCTTTTTGCCCAATAATTATCTTGTCAAATCTGGCCTCAAACTGCCAACCTCAGATCTCAACTTCCTGAGTAGCTAGCATTAAAAGCATGAACCACTGGCTGTAAGTTGACATGTTGATTTTGAGATATATGTAGAACCGCTGAAAAGAAATATCAGCCCAGGAGCTATGTGTATAATTTGGGAGCAAAAAACATTTGTGCAATAGATTTTGATTTTAGACTCAATAATGTTTAAGTTAGGATTCTGTTTGTGAATATATACAGTGAGAAAGACAAAAGATCACAAATTGTACTCAGGGAACAACTAAAATTTTACAGTTGTGTCAAGAAGATAAGTTATCAAAAGAGGTGGAGAGTAAGACTCTGGAAGATAGGAGAGAAGCATGGGTCAGGGAAAAGTCAAAACAGGAAAGAATTAGTTTTACAAGGTTGAACATTGTAAATGATTGTGTAAGCAAGGGAAAAAGAAAATGTGTAGTGTCCAGTGGTTGTAAAGCCAATGATGACTTTGGCTCTAGAAGCTCCCATGAATGGGAAAATGAACTGGAAAAAATGTGTGTCATCTGAAGAAGTTTGTCTTCACCTGGAAAGAGAAAAAGAGAAATGGGGTGCTTAATGGGGAAAATATAATTTTTCTAATCGATTCTTTCCAGGGTGGGAAAAGATTTAAAAAAATGTTTACATGGCCACAAGATGTCTAAGAAGGCACAATGGGTGATTTCTAGGAATAGAAAGAAGGCACTACTTTGGATATTCACAAATTGAAAGTTCAAATATGCCCCTCCCCACTTTTTGTCAGTAGTGGGGCTTGAATTCTGGACGTGGGTGCTGTCTCCCAGCTCTGCTCTACCACTTGAGCCACAGCACCACTTCCAGCTTTTTCCGTTTATGTGGTGCTGAGGAATCAAACCCAGGGCCTCATGCATGTGAAGCAAGCACCCTAACACTGAGCCCATTTCCCAGCCCCAAATATATCCCTTTTTAAAGTAGGTTTTCTACTTTGTAATCATTGAAAGAGAAGACAGAATGAGAACAAAAATATATAAGACAAATAACAATCTTTCAAACTTTTCATGCTTCTCTTTAAAAAAATAGAAAGAGAAATAAATATTCCAGTGAGGTGATGCGCTAATTACAAAGTGAGACTGTAGGTATGTAACTGTTAGCAGAATACCCAGGTCCAGAAACCTTCAAATGAATGTTAAGTATTATTCTTGTTATTGGTGATGCCCATTAGATTTAACCTATTTATATTGTATTTCCAGGGACACACCTTTGCACTTTTTTAACCAAATCAGAGACTATAACTGATATACTTGAGCAAGTGTAGCAGCAGAAATTGAATAATGCACTTAGCTTGTGCCCCAGAGAAAGCAAAGAATACAATTTGATTCTATTGATTACCCCACTGCCACCTTCAGATTTAAAAAAAAAAAAAAAAGCCACTACGGTCTTTCCTGGAAACTGGAGCTGTTTCTATTCTACTTCCAACTGGGGCAGATTTAAAAACTAACAGATAGCTGAGCAGGAGTGCATCCAAGCCAACATGGAATTTCTTCCAATCTATCTAATCCTCCTGATCAAGGGAATCTGGTCCTTTTCACCCCCCAAAACACATCTTCTAGCATCTGGGATTTACCCTTCTCTATTCCAGGCCTAAGGAAGTGAAGGGTTATCTTAAGGCATACCTATGTGTTTACATTTTAATATTTTTTCCTCCTCAGGGTTAAATGCTATCTCCAAACTTTGTATAACTATATTCTTCATGTATATATGTTCCACACATTCCATATATTATAAATAATATTCTGATTATGTAATAAGAATTGTAAAATAAAGAATAATCTTAGCAAGGTATCGTTTCCAAATACAAATTAAATGACACTATGGTGACAAAATCACTGGAACACAAAGTTATCTACTTACATACTGCATATATTTTATTTTCTGGTTCACTGCTCATTAATTTCACATTTTTTCTGTTCTAATAAAAATTAGAAATATGAGAAAACTGTTCAGATATCTCTATCTGCACTAACAAAATAATGATCTGTGTCTGTCCCAAAGAGTCCCTTTTCTCTCTCCAACAATTTCTTTGGCTATCACTATTAAAAATGAAAACAAAATAAACAAAA
The DNA here is from genome assembly GCF_000151885.1 of Dipodomys ordii. NCBI lineage: Eukaryota > Metazoa > Chordata > Mammalia > Rodentia > Heteromyidae > Dipodomys > Dipodomys ordii. Next base: position 24,545,383 of record NW_012267225.1, read on the forward strand.
AAAAAACAGCCAGACATGAAGGCTCATGCCCAGAATCCTTGCACTTGAGAGACTGAGGCAGGATGATTTCAAGTTTAAGGCCAACCTAGGATACATAGTATTCTATCTCTAACAACAAAACACTGACTTCAAAAGAATCTCAGAGCTATTGTAAATAATGCTGCAATGAACATGGTTATGCTGTTGGCTTCGGTATCGCCTTATTTGTGGTCATTTGGGTAAATGCCCAGAAGTAAGATTGCTGGGTCATAGGGGAGCTCTATGTGGAGTCTTTTGAGGAACCTCCATACTTCACTCAAGAGTGGTTGAGGGCTGGGAAGGTGGCTCAGTGGTAGAGCGCTTGCCTTGCATGCATAAGGCCCTGGATTTGATTCCTCAGCACCACATAAGCAAAAAGAAAAAAACCGGAAGTGGCATTGTGGCTCAAGTAGTAGAGCGCTAGCTTTGAGCTGAAGAGCTGAGGGACAGTACCAAGGCCCAGAGTTCAGGCCCCACAACCAGACCCAAAAAATAAAAATTAAAAAAAAATAAAATAAAAAGAGTAGTTGAACAAGTTTACACTCCCACCAACAATGAAGTAGGTTCCCTTTTGACCACATTCCTTCCCACATCTGTTGTTATTAGATTTCTTGATAATAGCCATTCTAACTGGGGTAAGGTGGAATCTCAATGTTGTTTTGATTTGTATTTTTTTATGGCTACAGAGGTTGAGCGTTTTATCATGTTTCTATTGGCCATTCTTATTTTCTCTTCAGAGAAGTCTCTCCTTAGATCTTTTGCCCATTTGTTAATGGAGAGGTTGTTTGTTTGAGGATTTGTTTTTGGGAAATTTAATATTTTTGGCTCTAAGTATACTTGTAATAATTAGTATATGTCTACGATGGTCCTAGCAGAGGATCAATAGCTATATACCTTTGACCATATAAGATGATGCTAAACAACATGAACAACATGAACTCCAAGATATAGAAACAAGAGGTTTTTCTTTGTTGTTGTTGTCTTGAATGTACTGTGTGAAATTCTTTTTTTTTTTCATTTTTTCCCTTTGGTTTATCCCTTGTTGCCACTGTTTTTTATTTTTATACCCTGTGTCTTGTATATACATTTATCTGATTGGGGGAAGGGAAGAAGAACAACAAAATGGTGAGACAGAAGACACAGGGGAAACCAATGCAACAGCAATACTCACAAGAGTTGCAAATGAACATTACAACTTGTGGGGAGAGAATTGGGGAGAAGGAAAATGAGAGAAAAAGGAGGAAGGTGGTAACAATATTTGATAAGAAATGTACTCTTTGCCTTATGTATGTAACTGTAACCCATCTGTACATCACCTTGACAATAAAATTAAATTGAAAGTATAAAAAAAAAGAAATCTCAGAAAACAGCACTGTGATTCAGGTAAGACAAAGTTACTGTTTCAAAACATTAACTCTTCCTTCCTTTCTTTCCTTTCCTTTCCTTCTCCTCCCTTCCTTCCTTTGAACTGGCACAAAAACAGAACAAACATAAAAACCAATCTAGGCATTGTGTTTAATGGATAGAAGTCAATGACTATGAAAGATAAGCAAGTTTCCACAGAGGTGCTGTAGTTGGGTCTTGAAAAGTGATTAGGAATCAACCAGACTAAAGCAACAAGAAATATACACATATCCATTAAAGTTTTACAATATATATCAAGATTTAAAACAACCCAAATATTAATTACTAAATAAATGGATAAATGTAACTGTGGTAAAGCCACATAGAAGAATACTATCTAGCTATGAAAAGGAACAAGGTACCAGATGTACAAAATGGTTTGTAAGGGGATGTCAGTGTTTTAGAATTAGATCATGGTCCTGCTTACACATTCTTGTGAACTTGCTAAAAAGTCACCTGTTTTGAGCACACATTGTATTCTCTAAACAGATAAATTATCCAATAGGAAATTTATCTCAATAGAGTTATTTTATTATCTAAAGGAAAAATAGACGAGAGTCTCTTTCAAACAAATGAAGAAGTTTGTGCTCAAACTTAGAGTCATAAAATATCCAAGAAAGAAGTTCCCTGTGCCTGGAAGCAGGAAGCAGGGTGGTGGAGTGGGTAAGAAGGAATGTGCTACTGGCCTCATAGGGAGTTGGTGAAACAATGTGGAGAGAGCACACAACCTTAGCCGCCTGTGTTTGTAAGTGTGTTGGGGAATAGAAATACTAGCAGCAATTTGAAGGAAGATTGATAGAGGAAAATAAATTAGTAGAAGAGAGATCAGAGTTCAATTGTCTGCCCAATTCTTAGTCAACTGAGACACAGGTTAAGGGACGGCAGATTGAAATCAATTTCTAGAAAAAGGAGCACTGCAGCTACTAGTCACCTATAGCTGCCACTTACACTTACTGTCAATGAATGTCTCAGTCCTGAACATACATGCAAATATTAACAAACAGAAACAAAATCGGTGGCTTGAATTGCTCCTGGGGCTTGAATTCAGAGCCAGGTCTCTCACATGACTTGCATGTTCACAGCTGATGCTCCACCAGTTGGTTTATGCTCCCATTTAACTTTTTGATGGTTAATTGGAGATGGAATTTTGCAAAATTTCTGCCCAGACTAGCTTTGAACCAAGACCCTCTAGATCTCATTCTTCAGAGTAGCTAGGATTACCAGAATGAAACATCAGCACCTAGCTTAAACAAGAATGTCGAAGGGGTTGGAGGCATGGCTCACTTGGTAAAGCACCAGCCAATGAGAAAAAAGTGTCAAGTACCGAGTTCGAGTCTCAGTCTTGGACCAAAAAGAAAAAAAAACAAAGAATATTCAAAACAAGAGAAATAACCATGCTTAAATAAGCACATGTTCATATAAGATTAAGGGATGTGTATTATTTATTTAAATTATATAATTGAGGACCAACAAACTAGTTAGAAACATTCTGCTTAATTTCTGTCATCACCTGTGACTTACATCTATAATTCTAGCTACTCAGGAGGCTGAGAAGTGAGGATCACAGCTCAAGGACAGCCAGGGCAGGAAAGTCTATGAAATACTTATCTTCAATTAACCACCCAAAAAAAAGCCAGAAATGAAGCTCTGACTCAAGTGCTAGAACACTAAGTTCAGTGACCGTGTACAGGCCCTGAGTTTGAGCCCCAAGACCAGAAAAAAAATCTATATATGAATATAGATTGATTTTAAGTCATCATATACTACAGAGAGTTCTTTGAGATCTCTACTTGTGTGGCAGGATACAAATAATGACAATAAGGAAAAGAATTTGAGCCAGGCACAAGTGGCTTGAGCCTATTATTCTTGCTACACAGAGGCTGAGATCTAAGGATCAAGTTTTGCAGCCCAGATAGACAAATGCATAAGACTCTTGCCTTGAATTAACCAGCAAAATGTTGGAAGTGAAGATGTGGCTCAAGTAGTACAGTACCAGTTTTGAGTGAAAAAGGCCAAGTAACTGCAGTAAAGGCCAAGAAACTGCACCCAAACTGAGAATCCAAGAACCATAGAAAGAACCCAGTTTTTACAGCCCCCAAGAAGGTGGGTAACATGGCAGGAACTCCCAAATACCTCTCAGTCCTATCTCTTAAGGTTAATGGACTGAACTCTCCAATTAAGCGACATAGACTGTCTAGTTGGATTAAAAAACAAGACCCTTCTATTTGCTGCCTGCAGGAGTCACATCTTGCCCGTAAAAACAAGCACATTTTCAATGTTAAAGGCTGGAACAAAATCTACCAAGCAAACGGCCCCCATAAACAGGCGGGAGTTGAAATCCTAATATCAGATAAAATAGACTTCAAATTAAAATTCGTGAGAAGAGATAAAGAAGGTCGCTACATACT